>NC_073347.2:16987424-17290454 GCF_027580225.2 Misgurnus anguillicaudatus | reverse complement strand
CTTTTAACTGCTACAGTAATGGTGATTTGACGCGTCATCAAATCACCGGAAGAAAAATGCACGACTACATAATTTTGAACGTTCTAAATGGGGGCGGGTCTTGAGGCGAGATGATTGACAGAAGATGATAACGTTCTTTGATTGACAGCTGCACAGGAGCTAACGTTAGCTTGCTTTGCTCGTGTTCATAATAACAACAACATGATAATAACTTTCTACGTAGTATGTTTACCATAGTTACACAAAACAAGCAACAACTAAGCCAAATGATGTTTAGATAGTTTTACAATTTTACATTACCTGAGTCCGCGGAAAAACTGGGCTGAAAAACAGTACTCAAAATCTTCCTGACGAAAGTGCTGGCTGCATATTCAAAATTTCGAGTGGTTTGTCAGCTGAGGGTCGCGTTGATGTCAACAATAAAACTCCCGGTGGCCTGAATTTGTTGTCCTTACATCCACATAGCTTACTGCACAGGTTCCTTCTAGTAATCTTTTATCAAGGGTTTTGGTGATTTCCCCTTCAGAGACGGTTAAAGCGGAGTTACTCTTTGGATGGGTTCGTCTGCCGGCTAACTTCAAGTTGACTTGAGTTGATTTGAGAGCAAGTTGAGCTGTAAAAGTTGTTATTAGGCTTGTTGGACTTCATGTGGCGTTGCAGGAGTCGACGGCCGGATGGCGTCGAGGTACCGCGAGAGCGATTTGCGAAATCATATGGAGGAGTTTGCTTTTAAGTCGCTCTCGCGGAACCTCGACGTCATCTGGCTGTCGGTTCCTGCGGCGCCGCATGTAGTCAAACAAACCTGAAGACTGCATCGAACAGTGGTTGGTGGGTGGAGCTAATGATTCAGTTTCGCGCAGTGCATTCTGGTTAATTGAGTCCATTAAAGACCGTTACGAAAATTCCGCTTCAACACACTATCAATCTTATAAGTAAAATCGTGAAAATTTCTTTTTTTTTCCTCATGTAAAATGCAAAATGGACATAAATTATCCGTGATAACAGGCTAAAATGTCTAGATTGGAATTCCCCTTTAAACATTCTAACAGCCAGATAGCCTACTAAACTAAACTTCTGTCAAACCGTTTTAAACGTTCAAGCTACGCTTTTTCAAGCCAACATAAAGTTTGTCTTCAAACTTTAATATCTAGTTATTATTCTTCTTCTTCTTCTGAGACTAAAATTTCTGCGGCTAACTCGTCCGACAGCTTTCAAGCTACAACCACAAAATTTTCCACGGACATTCTGACTGGTCTAAAGAAGTGTGCTATATCTTTTTGACGGGATCCGACTTACAGAATTCCCAAAACGGGACATAAAACTTCCGAAAAGTCCTATTTACTTAACATTGCGACAAACTTTGACAGGTCATAGCTACGAGCGAGTAATTTGTAGAAACTTGTGGGTTACCACATTTGAAGAGGCTGGCAGGCTCTGTAAGAACATACCTCACATTGGAGTGTAAGTTTCACCCCTGGGGTGTAAGAGGCCCCCAAAATTCCCCATTGACTTATAACGGGGCAGGAAACACGCCCATATAAGGGAATAAAAACGTTCCAGATGGAATATCTTCGCTTTACAGTATCATAGAGACATGGGGGTGGGCTCATTTTACTCAAGCATCCAATCAGTCTCTCTGGATCGTCCCATAGCTATTAAGCCACGCCCCTAGCAACCATTTGTGGGCACCCTAGCAACATCTCCCATAGACTGCCATTATAAAATGCCCAGATGGATATCTTTGCAGCACAGTGTCACAGAGACATGGGGGTGGGCTCATTTTACTCAGGCATCCAATCAGTCTCTAAGGATTCTTATTGAGGTATTAAGCCACGCCCCTAGCAACCAAATATGAGCACCCTAGCAACATAATAAACAAAGCCTTATATCTCTGGATCCGAACATCATAGAGACATGGGGGTTGGGTCTTTTGGTCATGTTAGCTTCATGCTAGCTTCATGCTAAGTCATACTAGCTTCATGCTAGTTTCATGCTAGCTTTATGCTAATTTCATAATAAATCTTGCTAACTTCATGCTTATTCATGTTAGCATCATGCTAGCTTCATGCTAATTAATGTTAACATTATGCTAGCTTCATGCTAATTCATGTTAGCATCATGTTAGCTTCATGCTAATTCATGTTAGCATCATGCTAGCTTCATGCTAATTCATGTTAGCATCATGCTAGCTTCATGCTAATTCATGTTAGCATCATGCTAGCTTCATGTTAATTCATGTTAGCATCATGCTAGCTTCATGTTAATTCATGTTAGCATCATGCTAGCTTCATGCTAATTCATGTTAGCATCATGCTAGCTTCATGCTAATTCATGTTAGCATCATGCTAACTTCATGCTAATTCATGTTAGCATCATGCTAGCTTCATGCTAATTCATGTTAGCATCATGCTAGCTTCATGCTAATTCATGTTAGCATCATGCTAACTTCATGCTAATTCATGTTAGCATCATGCTAACTTCATGCTAATTCATGTTAGCATCATGCTAGCTTCATGCTAATTCATGTTAGCATCATGCTAGCTTCATGCTAATTAATGTTAACATCATGCTAGCTTCATGCTAATTCATGTTAGCATCATGTTAGCTTCATGCTAATTCATGTTAGCATCATGCTAGCTTCATGCTAATTCATGTTAGCATCATGCTAGCTTCATGCTAATTCATGTTAGCATCATGCTAGCTTCATGCTAATTCATGTTAGCATTATGCTAGCTTCATGCTAACTTCATTCTAATTCATGTTAGCATCATGCTAGCTTCATGCTAATTCATGTTAGCATCATGCTAGCTTCATGCTAATTCATGTTAGCATCATGGTAGCTTCATGCTAACTTCATGCTAAATCATGTTAGCATCATGCTAACTTCATGCTAATTCATGTTAGCATCATGCTAGCTTCATGCTAATTCATGTTAGCATCATGCTAGCTTCATGCTAATTCATGTTAGCATCATGCTAACTTCATGCTAATTCATGTTAGCATCATGCTAACTTCATGCTAATTCATGTTAGCATCATGCTAGCTTCATGCTAATTCATGTTAGCATCATGCTGGCTTCATGCTAATTCATGTTAGCATTATGCTAGCTTCATGCTAACTTCATTCTAATTCATGTTAGCATCATGCTAGCTTCATGCTAATTCATGTAAGCATCATGCTAGCTTCATGCTAATTCATGTTAACAGCATGCTAGCTTCATGCTAATCATGCTAACTTGATGCTAGCTTCATGCTAATCATGTTAGCTTCATGCTAGCTTCAGGCTAATCATGCTAGCTTCATGCTAAATCAGGCTAGCTTCATACTTAAACATACTAACAGCCAGATAGCCTACTAAACTAAACTTCTGTCAAACCGTTTTAAACGTTCAGGCCAGGCTTTGTCAAGCCAACATAAAGTTTGTCAACAAACTTTTCTATCTAGTTATTATTATTAGTGGTGCTTGCATTTATGCAAGGCATCACTATTATTATCTCTCATACTTATTATTATTATAATTATTATTATTCTTCTTTTTCTGGACACTTTTTTCGGCGCGTAACTCGTCCCGCACGCTTTGTCGTAGACCCATGAAATAGGGCTCAAATCGACCGGCTTATTGAGGAAAGGTGTGCTATGACTTTTATAAGCGATCGGGTGCAGGATTTCCGAAAGGGGGGCGAAAAACCACCCGAAAAATCCCATTGACTTAACATTGCGCCCAACTTTGACGAGTCATAGCTCCGCTCGAGAATTTTGTAGAAACATGTGGGTTACAACATTTGAAGAGGGTGTTAGGCTCTGTAAGAACATGGATCACAATGGGGTGTAAGTTGTACCCCTGGGGTGTAAGAGGTGCCCAAAAGTGCCCCATTGACTTATAATGGGGCAGGAAACACGCCCATATAAGGGAAGTAAACCGTTCCAGATGGGATATCTTTGCTTTACAGTGTCGTAGAGATAAGTGGGTGGGCTCATTTTACTCGGGCATCCAATCAGTCTCTCAGAATCATCCCAGAGCTATTAAGCCACGCCCCTAGCAACAATTTTTGGCACCCTAGCAACATCTCCCATAGACTGCCATTATAAAATGCCAGGATGGATATCTTTGCAGCACAGTGTCATAGAGCCTTGGGGGTGGGCTCATTTTACCCAGACATCCAATAAGTCTCTCAGGATCCTTATTGAGGTATTAAGCCACGCCCCTAGCAACCACTTTTGAGCACCCTAGCAACATAACATTTAAACAGTTATATCTCGACATCAGAACATCGTAGAGACACGGGGGTTGGACCGTTTTACTTGTGACTCGGAGTGTAATAACTGGCCACATCATTGGCCACTCCCAAGCCACGCCCCTAGCAACCAAATATGAGCACCCTAGCAACCGAATAAACAAAGCCTTATATCTCTGGATCCAAACATCATAGAGACATGGGGGTTGGGTCTTTGGGTCATGTTAGCTTCATGCTAGCTTAATGCTAAGTCATACTAGCTTCATGCTAGTTTCATGCTAGCTTAATGCTAATTTCATAATAAATCTTGCTAACTTCACATTAAATCATGCTAGCTTCATGCTAACTTCATGTTAACTTCTTGCTAATCATGCTAACATCATGCTAGCTTCATGCTAATCATGCTAACATCATGCTATCTTTATGCTAATCATTCTAACATCATGCTAACTTCATGCTAATCATGCTAACATCATGCTAATCATGCTAGCCTCATGCTAATCATGTTAGCTTCATGCTAGCTTTATGCTAATTATGCTAACTTCATGTTAGCTTCATGCTAGCTTCATGCTAATCATGCTAGCTTCATGCTAATCATGCTAACATCATGCTAACATCATGCTAACATCATGCTAGCTTCATGCTAATCATGCTAGCTTCATGCTAATCATGCTAGCTTCATGCTAATCATGCTAGCTTCATGCTAACATCATGCTAATCATGCTAGCTTCATGCTAGCTTCATGCTAATCATGCTAGCTTCATGCTAACATCATGATAACATCATGCTAACATCCTGTAACATCATGCTAGCTTCATGCTAATCATGCTAGCTTCATGCTAATCATGCTAGCTTCATGCTAATCATGCTAGCTTCATGCTAATCATGCTAGCTTCATGCTAGCTTCATGCTAATCATGCTAGCTTCATGCTAGCTTCATGCTAATCATGCTAGCTTCATGCTAGCTTCATGCTAACATCATGCTAGCTTCATGCTCACATCATGCTAATCATGCAAACATCATGCTATCTTCATGCTAATCATGCTATCTACATGCTAATCATGCTAGCTTCATGCTAATCATGCTAGCTTCATGCTAGCTTCATGCTAATCATGCTAGCTTCATGCTAATCATGCTAGCTTCATGCTAGCTTCATGCTAACTTCATGCTAATACAATGCTAATCATGCTAACATCATGCTAATCATGCTAATCATGCTAGCTTCATGCTAATCATGCTAGCTTCATGTTAATCATGTTAGCTTCATGCTAGCTTCATGCTAATCATCCTAGCTTAATGCTAGCTTCATGCTAACTTCATGCTAATCATGTTAGCTTCATGCTAGCTTCATGCTAGCTTCATGCTAATCATGTTAGCTTCATGCTAGCTTCATGCTAATCATGTTAGCTTCATGCTAGCTTCATGCTAACTTCATGCTAATCATGCTAACATCATGCTAATCATGCTAACTTCATGCTTATCATGCTAGCTTCATGCTAATCATGTTAGCTTCATGCTAGCTTCATGCTAGCTTCATGCTAACTTCATGCTAACTTCATGCTAACTTCATGCTAACTTCATGCTAACTTCATGCTAACTTCATGCTAATCATGCTAACATCATGCCAACTTCCTGATAATCATGCTAACATCATGCTAACTACATGCTAATCATATTAACATCATGTTAGCTTCATGCTAATGATGTTCGCTTTATGCTAGCTTCATGCTAATCATGTTAACATCATACTACCTTCACGTTAATTATGCTAACATCATGCTAGCTTCATGGTAATCATACTACCTTCAATAAACAAAGCCTTATATCTCCACAACAGAACATCGTAGAGACACGGGGGTTGGACCGTTTGACTCGTGACTCTGAGTATAATCATACATTGCCCCCAGAATTTTGCCACGGCAAGCACCACTTCACATTTTCTTCAGGAAATGTACCTATCTAGTTCTTCTTCTTCTTCTTCTTCTTCTTCTTCTTCTGAGACTAAAATTTCTGCGGCTAACTCATCCGACAGCTTTCAAGCTACATCCACGAAATTTTCCACGGACATTCTGACTGGTCTAAAGAAGTGTGCTATATCTTTTTGACGGGATCCAACTTACAGAATTCCTAAAACGGGACATCAAACTTCCGAAAAGTCCCATTTACTTAACATTGCGACAAACTTTGACAGGTCATAGCTCCGAGTGAGAAATTTGTAGAAACTTGTGGCTTACCATATTTAAGGAGGCTGACAGGCA
The DNA here is from genome assembly GCF_027580225.2 of Misgurnus anguillicaudatus. NCBI lineage: Eukaryota > Metazoa > Chordata > Actinopteri > Cypriniformes > Cobitidae > Misgurnus > Misgurnus anguillicaudatus. Next base: position 17,283,961 of record NC_073347.2, on the reverse strand, counting down.
CTGTGAGAACATACCTCACATTGGGGTGTAAGTTTCACCCCTGGGGTGTAGGAGGCCCCCAAAATTCCCCATTGACTTATAACGGGGCAGGAAACACGCCCATATAAGGGAATAAAAACGTTCCAGATGGAATATCTTCGCTTTACAGTGTCATAGGGACATGGGGGTGGGCTCATTTTACTCAGGCATCCAATCAGTCTCTCTGGATCATCCCATAGCAATTAAGCCACGCCCCTAGCAACCATTTTTGGGCACCCTAGCAACATCTCCCATAGACTGCCATTATAAAATGCCCAGATGGATATCTTTGCAGCACAGTGTCACAGAGACATGGGGGTGGGCTCATTTTACTCAGGCATCCAATCAGTCTCTAAGGATTCTTATTGAGCTATTAAGCCACGCCCCTAGCAACCAAATATGAGCACCCTAGCAACATAATAAACAAAGCCTTATATCTCTGGATCCGAACATCATAGAGACATGGGGGTTGGGTCTTTTGGTCATGTTAGCTTCATGCTAGCTTCAAGCTAAGTCATACTAGCTTCATGCTAGTTTCATGCTAGCTTTATGCTAATTTCATAATAAATCTTGCTAACTTCATGCTTATTCATGTTAGCATCATGCTAGTTTCATGCTAATTGATGTTAGCATCATGCTAGCTTCATGCTAATTCATGTTAGCATCATGCTAGCTTCATGCTAAGTCATGTTAGCATCATGCTAGCTTCATGCTAATTCATGTTAGCTTCATGCTAGCTTAATGCTAATTCATGTTAGCATCATGCTAGCTTCATGCTAATTCATGTTAGCATCATGCTAGCTTCATGCCAATTCATGTTAGCATCATGCTAGCTTCATGCTAATTCATGTTAGCATCATGCTAGCTTCATGCTAACTTCATGCTAATTCATGTTAGCATCATGCTAGCTTCATGCTAATTCATGTTAGCATCATGCTAGCTTCATGTTAGCATCATGCTAGCTTCATGCTAATTCATGTTAGCATCATGCTAGCTTCATGCTAATTCATGTTAGCTTAATGCTAGCTTCATGCTAATTCATGTTAGCATCATGCTAGCTTCATGCTAATTCATGTTAGCATCATGCTAGCTTCATGCTAGCTTCATGCTAATTCATGTTAGCATCATGCTAGCTTCATGCTAACTTCATGCTAATTCATGTTAGCATCATGCTAGCTTCATGCTAATTCATGTTAGCATCATGCTAGCTTCATGTTAATTCATGTTAGCATCATGCTAGCTTCATGCTAATTCATGTTAGCATCATGCTAGCTTCATGCTAACTTCATGCTAATTCATGTTATCATCATGCTAGCTTCATGCTAATTCATGTTAGCATCATGCTAGCTTCATGCTAATTCATGTTAGCATCATGTTAGCTTCATGCTAATCATGCTAACTTGATGCTAGCTTCATGCTAATCATGTTAGCTTCATGCTAGCTTCATGCTAATTCATGTTAGCATCATGCTAGCTTCATGCTAATTCATGTTAGCATCATGCTAGCTTCATGCTAACTTCATGCTAATTCATGTTAGCATCATGCTAGCTTCATGCTAATCATGCTAACTTGATGCTAGCTTCATGCTAATCATGTTAGCTTCAGGTTAATCATGCTAACTTTATGTTAAATCAGGCTAGCTTCATACTTAAACATACTAACAGCCAGATAGCCTACTAAACTAAACTTCTGTCAAACCATTTTTAACGTTCAGGCCAGGCTTTGTCAAGCCAACATAAAGTTTGTCAACAAACTTTTCTATCTAGTAATTATGTTGGCTTGACAAAGCCAACATACTGTTCTTCGATCTAAGCTTATTATTATGTTGGCTTGACAAAGCCAACATACTGTTCTTCGATCTAAGCTTATTATTATTATTATTATTATTATTCTTCTGGTCCACACTTTTTCTCACAGTAACTCCTCCTAGAGCTTTCAAGCTACACCCACAAAACTTTACAAAACTTTTAAGACTGGTACGTAGATTGGTGCTATGACTTTTCTAACTGATGGGACCTACCGAATTCCTAAACGGGGCGCTCAAACACCCCAAATTTTCCATTGACTTAACATTGCGACAAACTTTGACGGTTCATAGCTGCAAGCGAGAAATTTGTAGAAACTTGTGGGTTATCACAGTTGAAGAGGCTGGCAGGCTCTGTAAGAACATACATCACATTGGGGTGTAAGTTTCACCCCTGGGGTGTAAGAGGCACCCAAATTTCCCCATTGACTTATAATGGGGCAGGAAACATGCCCATATAAGGGAATAAAAGCGTCCCAGATGGAATATCTTTACTTTAGAGTGTCGTAGAGATATGTGGGTGGGCTCATTTTACTCAGGCATCCAATCAGTCTCTCTGGATCGTCCCATAGCTATTAAGCCACGCCCCTAGCAACCATTTGTGTGCACCCTAGCAACATCTCCCATAGACTGCCATTATAAAATGCCCAGATGGATATCTTTGCAGCACAGTGTCACAGAGACATGGGGGTGGGCTCATTTTACTCAGGCATCCAATTAGTCTCTAAGGATTTTATTGAGGTATTAAGCCACGCCCCTAGCAACCAAATATGAGCACCCTAGCAACATAATAAACAAAGCCTTATATCTCTGGATCCGAACATCATAGAGACATGGGGGTTGGGTCTTTTGGTCATGTTAGCTTCATGCTAGCTTCATGCTAAGTCATACTAGCTTCATGCTAGTTTCATGCTAGCTTTATGCTAATTTCATAATAAATCTTGCTAACTTCATGCTTATTCATGTTAGCATCATGCTAGCTTCATGCTAATTCATGTTAGCATCATGCTAGCTTCATGCTAATTCATGTTAGCATCATGTTAGCTTCATGCTAATTCATGTTAGCATCATGCTAGCTTCATGCTAATTCATGTTAGCATCATGCTAGCTTCATGCTAATTCATGTTAGCATCATGCTAGCTTCATGCTAATTCATGTTAGCATCATGCTAGCTTCATGTTAATTGATGTTAGCATCATGTTAATTCATGTTAGCATCATGCTAGCTTCATGCTAATTCATGTTAGCATCATGCTAGCTTCATGCTAATTCATGTTAGCATCATGCTAGCTTCATGCTAATTCATGTTAGCTTCATGCTAATTCATGTTAGCATCATGCTAACTTCATGCTAATTCATGTTAGCATCATGCTAGCTTCATGCTAATTCATGTTAGCATCATGCTAGTTTCATGCTAATTCATGTTTGCATCATGCTAGCTTCATGCTAATTCATGTTAGCATCATGCTAACTTCATGCTAACTTAATGCTAATTCATGTTAGCATCATGCTAACTTCATGCTAATTTTTTAGCATCATGCTAGCTTCATGCTAATTCATGTTAGCATCATGCTAGCGTCATGCTAACTTCATTCTAATTCATGTTAGCATCATGTTAGCTTCATGCTAATTCATGTTAGCATCATGTTAGCTTAATGCTAACTCATGTTAGCATCATGCTAGTTTCATGCTAATTCATGTTAGTATCATGCTAGCTTCATGCTAATTCATGTTAGCATCATGCTAGCTTCATGTTAAATTATGCTAGCATCATGCTAGCTTCATGCTAATTCATGTTAGCATCATGCTAGCTTCATGCTAATCATGCTAACTTGATGCTAGCTTCATGCTAATCATGTTAGCTTCCTGCTAGCTTCAGGCTAATCATGCTAGCTTCATTCTAAATCAGGCTAGCTTCATACTTAAACATACTAACAGCCAGATAGCCTACTAAACTAAACTTCTGTCAAACCGTTTTAAACGTTCAGGCCAGGCTTTGTCAAGCCAACATAAAGTTTGTCAACAAACTTTTCTATCTAGTTTATTTATTATTCTTATATCTGGACACTTTTTCGGCGCGTAACTCGTCCCACACGGTTTGTCGTAGACCAATGAAACAGGGCTCAAAATGACCGGCTTATTGAGGACACGTCTGCTATGACTTTTATAAGGGATCGGGTGCAGGATTTCCGAAAGGGGGGCGAAAAACCACCCGAAAAATCCCATTGACTTAACATTGCGCCCAACTTTGACGAGTCATAGCTCCGCTCGAGGATTTTATAGAAACATGTGGGTTACAACATTTGAAGAGGGTGGTAGGCTCTGTAACAACATGGATCACAATGGGGTGTAAGTTGTACCCCTGGGGTGTAAGAGGCACCCGAAAATTCCCATTGACTTATAATGGGGCAGGAAACATGCCCAAATAAGGGAATAAAACAGTTCCAGATGGGATATCTTTGCTTTACAGTGTCGTAGAGATAAGTGGGTGGGCTCATTTCACTCGGGCATCCAATCAGTCTCTCAGGATCATCCCAGAGCTATTAAGCCACGCCCCTAGCAACAATTTTGGGCACCCTAGCAACATCTCCCATAGACTGCCATTATAAAATGCCCAGATGGATATCTTTGCACCAGAGTGTCATAGAGACATGGGGGTGGGCTCATTTTACTCAGGCATCCAATCAGTCTCTCTGGATCCTTACATAGGTATTAAGCCACGCCCCTAGCAACCACTTTTGAGCACCCTAGCAACATAAAATTCAAACAGTTATATCTCAACATCCGAACATCGTAGAGACACGGGGGTTGGACCGTTTGACTCTTGACTCAGAGTGTAATCATTATGGGATGCCAATTTTTTCCCTAGCAACCAAATACAGTACCCTAGCAACAGAGTAAACAAAGCCTTATATCTCCGCCTCAGAACATCGTAGAGACACGGGGGTTGGACCGTTTGACTCGTGACTCGGAGTGTAATCATTATGGGATGCCAATTTTTTCCCTAGCAACCAAATACAGTACCCTAGCAACAGAGTAAACAAAGCCTTATATCTCCGCATCAGAACATCGTAGAGACACGGGGGTTGGACCGTTTGACTCGTGACTCGGAGTGTAATCATTATGGGATGCCAATTTTTTCCCTAGCAACCAAATACAGTACCCTAGCAACAGAGTAAACAAAGCCTTATATCTCCGCATCAGAACATCGTAGAGACACGGGGGTTGGACCGTTTGACTCGTGACTCGGAGTGTAATCATTATGGGATGCCAATTTTTTCCCTAGCAACCAAATACAGTACCCTAGCAACAGAGTAAACAAAGCCTTATATCTCCGCATCAGAACATCGTAGAGACACGGGGGTTGGACCGTTTGACTCGTGACTCGGGGTGTAATCATTGTGGGATGCCAATTTTTTCCCTAGCAACCAAATACAGTACCCTAGCAACAGAGTAAACAAAGCCTTTTATCTCCGCAGCAGAACATCGTAGAGACACGGGGGTTGGACCGTTTTACTTGTGACTCGGCATGTAATCACTAGTGGATGCCAATTTTTTCCCTAGCAACCAAATACAGTACCCTAGCAACAGAGTAAACAAAGCCTTAAATCTCTGCATCAGAACATCGTAGAGACACGGGGGTTGGACCGTTTGACTTGTGACTCGGAGGGTAATCACTAGTGGATGTCATTTTTTCCCTAGCAACCAAATACAGTATCCTAGCAACAGAGTAAACAAAGCCTTATATCTCCGCATCAGAACATCGTAGAGACACGGGGGTTGGACCGTTTTACTTTTGGCTTGGAGTATAATCATATATGGTCCCCAGAATTTTGCCACGGCAAGCACCACTCACATTTTCTTCAGGAAATGTACCTATCTAGTTATTATTCTTCTTCTGATCCCCACTTTTTCTGACTGTAACTCCTCCTAGAGCTTTCAAGCTACACCCACAAAACTTTACAAAACTTTTAAGACTGGTACGTAGATTTATGCTATGACTTTTCTAACTGATGGGACCTACCGAATTCCTAAACGGGGCGCTCAAACACCCCAAAATTTCCATTGACTTAACATTACGACCAACTTTGACGGGTCATAGCTGCGAACGAGAAATTTGTAGAAACTTGTGGCTTATCACAGTTGAAGAGGCTGGCAGGCTCTGTAAGAACATACATCACATCGGGGTGTAAGCTGTACCCCTGGGGTGTAAGAGGCCCCCAAATTTCCCCATTGACTTATAATGGGGCAGGAAACACGTCCATATAAGGGAATAAAAACGTCCCAGAAGGAATATCTTCATTCTAGAGTGTCGTAGAGATATGGGGGTGGGCTCATTTTACTCAGGCATCCAATCAGTCTTTCAGGATCTCTCCAAAGCTATTAAGCCACGCCCCTAGCAACCATTTTGGGCACCCTAGCAACATCTCCCATAGACTGCCATTATAAAATGCCCAGATTGATATCTTTGCATCACACTGTCATAGAGACATGGGGGTGGGCTCATTTTACTCAGGCATCCAATCAGTCTCTCAGGATTCTTACAGAGTTATTAAGCCACGCCCCTAGCAACCAAATATGAGCACCCTAGCAACGGAATAAACAAAGCCTTATATCTCAGCTTCAGAACATCATAGAGACACGGGGGTTGGACCGTTTTACTTGTGGCTTGAAGGGTGATTATTATGGGATGCCAATTTTCTCCCTAGCAACCAAACTTAGTACCCTAGCAACGGAATAAACAAAGCCTTATTTCTCCGCTTCAGAACATCATAGAGACACGGGGGTTGGGCCGTTTTACTTGTGGCTTGAAGTGTGATCATTATGGGATGCCAATTTTCTCCCTAGCAACCAAACTTAGTACCCTAGCAACGGAATAAACAAAGCCTTATATCTCCGCTTCAGAACATCATAGAGACACGGGGGTTGGACTGTTTTACTTGTGGCTTGAAGGTTTATCATTATGGGATGCCAATTTTCTCCCTAGCAACCAAACTTAGTACCCTAGCAACGGAATAAACAAAGCCTTATATCTCCGCTTCAGAACATCTTAGAGACACGGGGGTGGACCGTTTTACTTGTGGCTTGAAGGTTGATCATTATGGGATGCCAATTTTCTCCCTAGCAACCAAACTTAGTACCCTAGCAACGGAATAAACAAAGCCTTATATCTCCGCTTCAGAACATCTTAGAGAAACGGGGGTTGGACCGTTTTACTTGTGGCTTGAAGGTTGATCATTATGGGATGCCAATTTTCTCCCTAGCAACCAAACTTAGTACCCTAGCAACTGAACAAACAAAGCCTTATATCTCCACAACAGAACATCATAGAGACACGGGGGTTGGACCGTTTTACTTGTGGCTTGAAATGTGATCATTATGGGATGCCAATTTTCTCCCTAGCAACCAAACTTAGTACCCTAGCAACGGAATAAACAAAGCCTTATATCTCCACAACAGAATATCATAGAGACATGGGGGTTGGACCGTTTTACTTGTGGCTTGAAGTGTAATCATTATGGGATGCCAATTTTCTCCCTAGCAACCAAACTTAGTACCCTAGCAACTGAACAAACAGAGCCTTATATCTCCACAACAGAACATCATAGAGACACGGGGGTTGGACCGTTTTACTTGTGGCTTGAAGTGTGATCATTATGGGATGCCAATTGTCTCCTTAGCAACCAAACTTAGTACCCTAGCAACGGAATAAACAAAGCCTTATATCTCTGCTTCAGAACATCTTAGAGACACGGGGGTTGGACCGTTTTACTTGTGGCTTGAACGTTGATCATTATGGGATGCCAATTTTCTCCCTAGCAACCAAACTTAGTACCCTAGCAACGGAATAAACAAAGCCTTATATCTCTGCTTCAGAACATCATAGAGACACGGGGGTGGGACCGTTTTTCTTGTGGCTTGAAGGGTGATCATTATGGGATACCAATTTTCTCCTTAGCAACCAAACTTAGTACCCTAGCAACGGAATAAACAAAGCCTTATATCTCCGCTTCAGAACATCTTAGAGACACGGGGGTTGGACCGTTTTACTTGTGGCTTGAAGGTTAATCATTATGGGATGCCAATTTTCTCCCTAGCAACCAAACTTAGTACCCTAGCAACGGAATAAACAAAGCCTTATATCTCTGCTTCAGAACATCATAGAGACACGAGGGTTGGACCGTTTTACTTGTGGCTTGAAGGGTGATCACTATGGGATGCCAATTTTTTCCTTAGCAACCAAACTTAGTACTCTAGCAACGGAATAAACAAAGCCTAATATCTCTGCTTTAGAACATCATAGAGACACGGGGTGGGACCGTTTTACTTGTGGCTTGAAGGGTGATCATTATGGGATACCAATTTTCTCCTTAGCAACCAAACTTAGTACCCTAGCAACAGAATAAATGTTAGCTTCATGCTAATCATGTTAGCTTCATGCTAGCTTTGTGCTAATCATGCTAACATCATGCTAATCATGCTTACATCATGCTAGCTTCATGCTAATCATGCTAACATCATACTTAAACATTCTAACAGCCAGATAGCCTACTAAACTAAACTTCTGTCAAACCGTTTTAAACGTTCAAGCTACGCTTTTTCAAGCCAACATAAAGTTTGTCTTCAAACTTTAATATCTAGTTATTATTATTCTTCTGGTCCACACTTTTTCGAACTGTAACTCCTCCTAGAGCTTTCAAGCTACACCCACAAAACTTTACAAAACTTTTAAGACTGGTACGTAGATTTATGCTATGACTTTTATAACTGATGGGACCTACCGAATTCCTAAACGGGGCGCTCAAACACCCCAAATTTTCCATTGACTTAACATTACGACCAACTTTGACGGGTCATAGCTGCGAACGAGAAATTTGTAGAAACTTGTGGGTTATCACAGTTGAAGAGGCTGGTAGGCTGTGTAAGAACATACATCACATTGGGGTGTAAGCTGTACCCCTGGGGTGTAAGAGGCACCCAAATTTCCCCATTGACTTATAATGGGGCAGGAAACATGCCCATATAAGGGAATAAAAGCGTCCCAGATGGAATATCTTCATTTTAGAGTGTCGTAGAGACATGGGGGTGGGCTCATTTTACTCAGGCATCCAATCAGTCTCTCAAGATCGTCCCATAGCTATTAAGCCACGCCCCTAGCAACCATTTTTGGGCACCCTAGCAACTTATTCCATAGACTGCCATTATAAATTGCGCAGATGGATATCTTTGCAGCACAGTGTCACAGAGACATGGGGGTGGGCTCATTTTACTCAGGCATCCAATCAGTCTCTGAGGATTCTTATCGAGGTATTAAGCCACGCCCCTAGCAACCAAATATGAGCACCCTAGCAACATAATAAACAAAGCCTTATATCTCTGGATCCGAAAATCATAGAGGCATGGGGGTTGGGTCTTTTGGTCATGTTAGCCTTATGCTAGCTTCATGCTAAGTCATACTAGCTTCATGCTAGTTTCATGCTAGCTTTATGCTAATTTCATAATAAATCATGCTAGCTTCATGCTTATTCATGTTAGCATCATGCTATCTTCATGCTAATTCATGCTAATTCATGTTAGCATCATGCTATCTTCATGCTAATTCATGTTAGCATCATGCTAGCTTCATGCTAATTCATGTTAGCATCATGCTAGCTTCATGCTAATTCATGTTAGCATCATGCTAGCTTCATGCTAATTCATGTTAGCATCATGCTAGCTTCATGCTAATTCATGTTAGCATCATGCTAGCTTCATGCTAATTCATGTTAGCATCATGCTAGCTTCATGCTAATTCATGTTAGCATCATGCTAGCTTCATGCTAATTCATGTTAGCATCATGCTAGCTTCATGCTAATTCATGTTAGCATCATGCTAGCTTCATGCTAATTCATGTTAGCTTCATGCTAATTCATGTTAGCATCATGCTAATTCATGTTAGCATCATGCTAGCTTCATGCTAATTCATGTTAGCATCATGCTAGCTTCATGCTAATTCATGTTAGCATCATGCTAGCTTCATGCTAATTCATGTTAGCATCATGCTAGCTTCATGCTAATTCATGTTAGCATCATGCTAATTCATGTTAGCATCATGCTAATTCATGTTAGCATCATGCTAGCTTCATGCTAATTCATGTTAGCATCACGCTAGCTTCATGCTAATTCATGTTAGCATCATGCTAGCTTTATGCTAATTCATGTTAGCATCATGCTAGCTTCATGCTAATTCATGTTAGCATCATGTTTACTCATGTTTATTCATGTTAACATCATGCTAACTTAGTGCTAAATCATGTTAACATGCTAAGTTTTTGTTAAATCATGTTTACGGAAAGTTAGACTACTAAACTAAACTTGTTTTAAGTTTCTCCAAAACTTTTTTAAACGTTCAGGCCAGGTTTTGTCAAGCCAACATAAAGTTTGTCTTCAAACTTTAATATCTAGTTATTATTATTCTTCTGGTCCACACTTTTTCGAACTGTAACTCCTCCTAGAGCTTTCAAGCTACACCCACAAAACTTTACAAAACTTTTAAGACTGGTACGTAGATTTATGCTATGACTTTTCTAACTGATGGGACCTACCGAATTCCTAAACGGGGCGCTCAAACACCCCAAAATTTCCATTGACTTAACATTACGACCAACTTTGACGGGTCATAGCTGCGAACGAGAAATTTGTAGAAACTTGTGGGTTATCACAGTTGAAGAGGCTGGTAGGCTGTGTAAGAACATACATCACATTGGGGTGTAAGCTGTACCCCTGGGGTGTAAGAGGCACCCAAATTTCCCCATTGACTTATAATGGGGGCAGGAAACATGCCCATATAAGGGAATAAAAGCGTCCCAGATGGAATATCTTCATTTTAGAGTGTCGCAGAGACATGGGGGTGGGCTCATTTTACTCAGGCATCCAATCAGTCTCTCAAGATCGTCCCATAGCTATTAAGCCACGCCCCTAGCAACCATTTTTGGGCACCCTAGCAACTTATTCCATAGACTGCCATTATAAATTGCGCAGATGGATATCTTTGCAGCACAGTGTCACAGAGACATGGGGGTGGGCATTTTACTCAGGCATCCCATCAGTCTCTGAGGATTCTTATTGAGGTATTAAGCCACGCCCCTAGCAACCAAATATGAGCACCCTAGCAACATAATAAACAAAGCCTTATATCTCTGGATCCGAACATCATAGAGGCATGGGGGTTGGGTCTTTTGGTCATGTTAGCCTTATGCTAGCTTCATGCTAAGTCATACTAGCTTCATGCTAGTTTCATGCTAGCTTTATGCTAATTTCATAATAAATCTTGCTAACTTCATGCTTATTCATGTTAGCATCATGTTAGCTTCATGCTAATTCATGTTAGCATCATGCTAGGTTCATGCTAATTCATGTTAGCATCATGCTAGCTTCATGCTAATTTATGTTAGCATCATGCTAGCTTTATGCTAGTTCATGTTAGCATCATGCTAGCTTCATGCTAATTCATGTTAGCATCATGTTAGCTTCATGCTAATTCATGTTAGCATCATGCTAGCTTCATGCTAATTCATGTTAGCATCATTCTAGCTTCATGCTAATTCATGTTAGCATCATTCTAACTTCATGCTAATTCATGTTAGCATCATGCTGGCTTCATGCTAATTCATGTTAGCATCATGCTAGCTTCATGCTAATTCATGTTAGCTTAATGCTAATTCATGTTGGCATCATGCTAGCTTCATGCTAATTCATGTTGGCATCACGCTAGCTTCATGCTAACTTCATGCTAATTCATGTTAGCATCATGTTAGCTTCATGCTAATTAATGTTGGCATCATGCTAGCTTCATGCTAACTTCATGTTAATTCATGTTAGCATCATGCTAACTTCATGCTAATTCATGTTAGCATCATGCTAGCTTTATGCTAATTCATATTAGCATCATGCTAGCTTCATGCTAATTAATGTTAGCATCATGCTAGCTTCATGCTAACTTCATTCTAATTCATGTTAGCATCATGCTAACTTCATGCTAATTCATGTTAGCATCATGCTAGCTTCATGCTAATTAATGTTAACATCATGCTAGCTTCATGCTAATTCATGTTAGCATCATGCTAGCTTCATGTCAACTTCATGCTAATTCATGTTAGCATCATGCTAGCTTCATGCTAATTCATGTTAGCATCATGCTAGCTTCATGCTAACTTCATTCTAATTCATGTTAGCATCATGCTAACTTCATGTTAATTCATGTTAACATCATGCTAGCTTCATGCTAATTCATGTTAACATCATGTTAGCTTCATGCTAATTCATGTTAACATCATGCTAGCTTCATGCTAATTCATGTTGGCATCATGCTGGCTTCATGTTAATTCATGTTAGCATCATGCTAACTTCATGCTAATTCATGTTAGCATCATGCTAGCTTCATGCTAATTCATGTTAGCATCATGCTAGCTTCATGCTAATTCATGTTAGCATCATGCTAGCTTCATGCTATTTCATGTTAGCATCATGCTAGCTTCATGCTATTTCATGTAAGCATCATGCTAGCTTCATGCTAATCATGTGAGCTTCATGCTTGCTTCAGGCTAATCATGCTAGCTTCATGATAAATCAGGCTAGCTATATACTTAAACATACTAACAGCCAGATAGCCTACTAAACTAAACATCTGTCAAACCGTTTTAAACGTACAGGCTACGCTTTGTCAAGCCAACATAAAGTTTGTCAACAAACTTTTCTATCTAGTTCATCTTAATCTTATTATTATTCTTCTTCTGATCCCCACTTTTTCTGACTGTAACTCCTCCTAGAGCTTTCAAGCTACACCCACAAAACTTTACAAAACTTTTAAGACTGGTACGTAGATTTATGCTATGACTTTTCTAACTGATGGGACCTACCGAATTCCTAAACGGGGCGCTCAAACACCCCAAAATTTCCATTGACTTAACATTACGACCAACTTTGACGGGTCATAGCTGCGAACGAGAAATTTGTAGAAACTTGTGGCTTATCACAGTTGAAGAGGCTGGCAGGCTGTTTAGGAACATACATCACATTGGGGTGTAAGCTGTACCCCTGGGGTGTAAGAGGCACCCAAATTTCCCCATTGACTTATAATGGGGCAGGAAACACGCCCATATAAGGGAATAAAAACGTCCCAGATGGAATATCTTCATTCTGGAGTGTCGTAGAGACATGGGGGTGGGCTCATTTTACTCAGGCATCCAATCAGTCTTCCAGTATCTCTACAAAGCTATTAAGCCACGCCCCTAGCAACAATTTTGGGTACCCTAGCAACATCTCCCATAGACTGCCATTATAAAATGCCCAGATGGATATCTTTGCATCACACTGTCATAGAGACATGGGGGTGGGCTCATTTTACTCAGGCATCCAATCAGTCCCTTAGGATTCTTATAGAGTTATTAAGCCACGCCCCTAGCAACCAAATATGAGCACCCTAGCAACAGAACAAACAAATCCTTATATCTCTGCTTCAGAACATCATAGAGACACGGGGGTTGGACCGTTTTACTTGTGGCTTGAAGGGTGATCATTATGGGATGCCAATTTTCTCCCTAGCAACCAAACTTAGTACCCTAGCAACGGAATAAACAAAGCTTTATATCTCCGCTTCAGAATATCATAGAGACACGGGGGTTGGACCGTTTTACTTGTGGCTTGAAGGGTGATCATTATGGGATGCCAATTTTCTCCCTAGCAACCAAACTTAGTACCCTAGCAACGGAATAAACAAAGCTTTATATCTCCGCTTCAGAATATCATAGAGACACGGGGGTTGGACCGTTTTACTTGTGGCTTGAAGGGTGATCATTATGGGATGCCAATTTTCTCCCTAGCAACCAAACTTAGTACCCTAGCAACGGAACAAACAAAGCCTTATATCTCCGCTTCAGAACATCATAGAGACACGGGGGTTGGACCGTTTTACTTGTGGCTTGAAGTGTAATCATTATGGGATGCCGATTTTCTCCCTAGCAACCAAACTTAGTACCCTAGCAACGGAACAAACAAAGCCTTATATCTCCGCTTCAGAACATCATAGAGACACGGGGGTTGGACCGTTTTACTTGTGGCTTGAAGGGTGATCATTATGGGATGCCAATTTTCTCCCTAGCAACCAAACTTAGTACCCTAGCAACGGAATAAACAAAGCTTTATATCTCCGCTTCAGAACATCTTAGAGACACGGGGGTTGGACCGTTTTACTTGTGGCTTGAAGGGTGATCATTATGGGATGCCAATTTTCTCCCTAGCAACCAAACTTAGTACCCTAGCAACGGAACAAACAAAGCCTTATATCTCCGCTTCAGAACATCATAGAGACACGGGGGTTGGACCGTTTTACTTGTGGCTTGAAGTGTAATCATTATGGGATGCCGATTTTCTCCCTAGCAACCAAACTTAGTACCCTAGCAACGGAATAAACAAAGCCTTATATCTTCGCTTCAGAACATCTTAGAGACACGGGGGTTGGACCGTTTTACTTGTGGCTTGAAGTGTGATCATTATGGGATGCCAATTTTCGCCCTAGCAACCAAACTTAGTACCCTAGCAACTGAACAAACAAAGCCTTATATCTCCACAACAGAACATCATAGAGACACAGGGGTTGGACCGTTTTACTTGTGGCTTAAAGTGTAATCATTATGGGATGCCGATTTTCTCCCTAGCAACCAAACTTAGTACCCTAGCAACGGAACAAACAAAGCCTTATATCTCCGCATCAGAACATCATAGAAACATGGGGGTTGGGTCTTTAAACATGTTAGCTTTATGCTGACTTTATGCTAAATCATGTTAGCTTCATGCTTAATCAGGCTAGCTTTATGCTAAATTATGTTAGCTTTATTTTAAAAAGCTTCATACTTAAGCATACCAACAACAAGATAGCCTACTAAACCAAACTTCTGTCAAACTTCTGTCAAACTGTCTTAAAAGTTCAGACCAGGCTTTGTCAAGCCAACATAAAGTTTGTCCTCAAACTTTAATATCTAGTTTATACATTAACATTTATACCGTGCAACTGTTGACGTGTGGATATGCTTGGAAGCATGTGCTTGTGTTAAGCATGCTTAACACTTTCCCTGCCAGCGTTTTTTAAAAGAGTTGCCACCCAGCTTTAGTTAAACATTAATGCCTTCCAGAAAAATGTTCTTCTTTAGATATATAAACATACAATATATCAAATGAAAGAACAGACCCTCTGCTTTCAAACAACAAAATAAAAACGTTTCACCCTACCTTCAATTGTTCTTTTATCCTCTCAAATTTTGAGCAAAATGTTGGGATAATTCCATTTCTGTGAATGACTTTTGTTAGAAATCCGATTCAGATCGCTGATCAAAAAATACACTTGAGTTTTAAAGTGTTGAGTGAAAGCATCAGTGTTTGTGTAAGATCGCCACCCAGTGGATAATATACGGTACAACTACTCCTCACGGAAGCATTAATGATTAATCAACAAGAAAACTCAACAATATTTATTGACACTTATCTGGATATCGCCATTAATTGTTCAATTGTTGAGGATTATAATTAATACAATATAATATAATTAGCCCACCCAATAAATCAAAATTGACAACAAAATCCGACATTTTGACAGTTATTTTCTACAGTACACAACAACAGTGGCGCAGTGATACAAGCTATGTAATACGGTTTGAGCCGTGGGTTTACCGGTGAGTTTTATCACAGCTGAGAACGCGTTTCAACCAATCAGAATGAAGAACCAGAACTGGCCGTTTTATAAGTGTTATTTTGAGACATCACTTATTTCAATGAAAATCTAGTTGGTACTGTTATTCTTACTTTTTCAGGTAAACTGAAGTAGAACTTTACTTTTGATAAGTATATTTGTAGAATAACTTTACATAACTTACAAATGTACTTGCTAGTATTTAAGTGGTTTAATACATTGAAGCATACTTTATTTTTACCTGGGATCTAAAATATTCTGTCTTAACCTTTTTACACTTTGGGTACACACTCTGTTTTGGGGTATGGACTTGGACTGTTGGATTATTTATTACTTTTTCATGCAACAATGTTTATTTTTGTAATCATTTTAATAAGCAATATTATATATAACAAAAACGTTACAAGATTTTAAACAAGAACTTGTTTAGTGCTCTTATTGTTTTCAGCATGACTTTGTTAAACGTTAACTTCTAAATTAAACGAAATAACAGAATTCTTAATGCTTATGTTTTGTTGAGATTAGCTTTACCGTTTTACGCTACGCGTTTTAACATATTTGGCATATTTTATTTAAACCCAGTTCTTTTACATCTTTGTACCAGAGTTATTTCAGATAAATCGCTAATACTAACCTACACCTAACAATCACTTTGTAGATAATGTCAAAGTGTCACGTTAATTGCTAAAACACTACGTCTAAAGAGGATTTTTAACAACGGGATCTGGCAACACTGCAAATTCTTAAGCCAATCTTCATCATTTTACACTTAACTATACAGTAAAGTGTCCAAACTTAATTATATATGCGGATTCATTTTGAAAAACTAATTAGTCATTCAGAGAACTTCAAATTTAATTTTTTTATATGAAAAAATTACAGAGGTCCGGACCTCTGTGACCTCATAGCTGGCTACGGCCATGATTAGGACCTACTTAAAGCTTCTTGGAAAGCTTGGGACCATTTCTGATACATTTTTTACTGAGTACACTGTAAAGATAAAAGTTGGAACTTAAAAAAGTGAAAAAAATAATATATTTTTTTCTTTTATTACTCCAATTGGTAACCTAAAGTATTTAAACATTTTCAACTTATTTTTTTTACTTAAA
Source organism: Misgurnus anguillicaudatus (assembly GCF_027580225.2). Taxonomy (NCBI): domain Eukaryota; kingdom Metazoa; phylum Chordata; class Actinopteri; order Cypriniformes; family Cobitidae; genus Misgurnus; species Misgurnus anguillicaudatus. The sequence continues at coordinate 17,267,307 of NC_073347.2, read as the reverse complement.
GCAACACAATGTAGTTTCCATGTAAAAATGACTTACAGCTCCCCCATGTGGTTGAAAAGTGCAACAGTGCCTGGTATCAGACACTCTTCTGCAGGCGGGGGAGGGGCGGGGCTGTGTGCTCTACCCTCCACCGCCACTTTCAGAGTGTGCTTGTAGCAGCTAGGAGGCTGCTCAGGTTGCAGCAACAGTACAATTTGTCCAGTTAAAAGTTGTTCTATCACTGAAATAATTTTAGAGACATTATTTAAAGGTAAAAAAACTACATAGTGTTGCTTTAAAAAGAGAAAATTTTGCTTGATCCAACTTTTACTTTTTACAGTGTACAGGGCTCTGAGAAGAGCATGGATGTAGTTCATCTTAAACAGACATGCTCGATTAACATTTGAAAGCCTGTAAATGTCCAATTATTTTTTATCTTTAAATCCAAACATAAACTACGTTTTTGAATTTTTTTTCCCGCTTGAAACACTTGTTTTTACAAATAAATGGCAATTTAACCTGTTGCACTGGCCAAAGAACCTGCGAAAGAAGAGTGAGTGATACAAAGAGAGAGAGAGAGAGCATCCAAGCAGGACTTGCTTCTCTTGGGTGAAGCATTAATCTCTTTAAAAGCCTTCATTAACTTAGATTTATTCCCCCCCTTCGCTGAAGCAGCCTGTACACCCACCAGAGCTGGGCAGGATATTTGTACATTTAATTTTAAGCCTCGTTAATAGCTATTTTATTAAAATGACACCTTCAAGAAGAAGGGCATTAACAGTGAAGTGATGGACTCTTCATGACAGATTGATTCAGGGTGTGAAAGGAGAGATTGACTGTTCAGAGAGGGTGCTGAGGTGATCTGAATTAATCAAGCTAAGTAGAAGAGCGTATAAATCAGGAAGGGGGCATACGGAGCCCTCAAGTTAGGACCGGATCCTGGCTAGCAGTTAAGATCTTATGGCCCTGCTGAGAACCAGTCACTACAGTAGCTCCTCCTTTAAAAAAGACAGACTTCATATATGATATTTATAGTATAAGAAATTTCATGTCAAGTGTAAAGTAATTTAAATATTTGACATTTTAAAAAAATTATAAGAAGTTACATTTGTGATAACATCTTTGTGTCTAACCTTTTTTTCTGAACTACATTTTCCTCGTATTCCTCTCAATCTTTATAATCCAGAAAAACCCTGAGGGCTCTGCCAGCTCTGTGGGATGTTGAGGTAGGAGGTACTTTCTGAATTTTGAATGTGTTGCCTCCGAACATTATGTACCCTCATCTGTCTCACTGTATGTTGTATTGTAGTCAACACTTATATACCTTGCCATCAGCCTCTGCATCACTCTCAAAGACATATTGCAAAACAGAGCAAACGTCAACTGCGGCTGGCCAACAAGCACGTGACTCGTAGAAGGAAAATGTACAACAGCTTTGTGAAAATCACGGGTGAGGGGGCAATAAACTTTGAAAGATAGAAAAATACCAAAGCAATAGTAAGAAAACATGTCAATTAAAGTAAACATTAAAAATTCCAGTTTATATGTTTTTATTACAAATGTGCTGTGCTGCAAGTCAATGTGCTGTTCTCAATGTTAAGTGTTTAAACAAATTAGTATTTTTACTGTAATTGTAACATGATGATAAATTGCTGACCTTTAATCTTTTAAAAAAGTGAGTTTGTTTCTTTGACAATTTAATGATCTTTTAACTCATTCCCCGTCAGCCTTTTTTTAAGTTGCCCACAAGCATTTTTCTGTGAAGTTTCACACAATGCCTTCCAGGAAAATCTTCTAAAAAATATAAACAAATAAATATATAAAATGAAAGAACAGACCCTCTGCTTTAATACAAACAATAAACCAACAAACAAAACGGGAAGAAACTTTCATCTTATCTATATTTTTCCCTGTTTATAAACTCTTAAATATGGGTATTTTTTAATTAGTAAGTGAAGTGAAGTGAAGTAATTGCATTTTTGTGAAGAAATTTTGTTAAAGATCAGAACAATCATCAAAATATGTAAGATTAAAAATTTGTAAAAAAAATTTTTGCTTCAGTTTTTTATAAATTGGGTAAGTGGATGATCTCAATATTACAGATTAACATTAACATAAAATTTCTCCGGACAGGGATTATTTTAAGACATAAATAGGCCTTAGTTTTATTAGGAAATATTATTCGTTTTGCCTCAAAATGCACACAAGTAATGTTTATATATATATATATATATATATATATATATATATATATATATATATATATATATATATATATATATATATATATATATATATATACAACCCCAAAACAGAAAAAGTTGGGACACTGTAGAAATTGTGAGTAAAAAAGGAATGGAATAATTTACAAATCTCATAAACTTATATTTTATTCACAGTAGAATATAGATAACATATCAAATGTTGAAAGTAAGATATTTTGAAATGTCATGCCAAATATTGGCTCATTTTGGATTTCATGAGAGCTACACATTCCAAAAAAAGTTGGGACAGGTAGCAATAAGAGGCCAGAAAAATTAAATGTACATATAAGGAACAGCTGGAAGAGGGCCAATGTTTAGGAATAGGAATGTTGTCCCATTCTTGTCTAATACAGACTTCTAGTTGCTCAACTGTCTTAGGTCTTCTTTGTCGCATCTTACTCTTTATGATGCACCAAATCTTTTCAATGGGTGAAAGATCTGGACTGCAGGCTGGCCATTTCAGTACTCAGATCCTTCTTCTATGCAGTCTTGATGTTGTAATTGATGCAGTATGTGGTCTGGCATTGTCTTGTTGGAAAATGCAAGGTCTTCCCTGAAAGAGACGACGTCTGAATAGGATCATATGTTTCTAGAACTTGGATAAACCTTTCAGCATTGATGGTGCCTTTCCAGATGTGTAAGCTGCTCATGCCACACGCACTCATGCAACCCCAAACCATCAGAGATGCAAGTTTCTGAAAAGAGCGCTAATAACAACTTGGGTTTTAATTGTCCTCTTTAGTCCGGATGAAATGGCATCCCAGTTTTTCAAAAAGAACTTCAAATTTTGATTCGTTGGACCACAGAACAGTTTTCCACTTTGCCAAAGTCCATTTTAAATGAGCCTTGCCCAGGGAAAACGCCTGTGCTTCTGGATCAAGTTTAGATATGACTTCTTTTTTGACCTATAGAGTTTTAGCTGGCAACAGCGAATGACACGGTGGATTGTGTTCACTGACAATGTGTTCTGGAATTATTCGTGAGCCCATGTTGTGATTTCCATTACAGTAGCATTCTTGTATGTGATGCAGTGCTGTCTAAGAGCCCGAAGATCACGGGCATCCGGTATGGTTTTCCGGTCTTGACCCTTACGCACAGAGATTTGTTCCAGATTCTCTGAATCTTTGAATGATATTATGCCCTGTAGATGATTATAACTTCAATCTCATTGCAATTTTTCTCTGAGAAACTCAGAAAACTATTTTTCGCTGCAGCATTGGGGGAATTGGTGATTCTCTGCCCATCTTGACTTCTGACAGACACTGCCACTCTGAGAGGCTCTTTTTATATCCAATCATGTTGCAAATTGACCTAATAAGTTGCAAATTGGTCTTTCAACTGTTCATTATATGTACATTTAAATTTTCTGGCCTCTTATTGCTACCTGTCCCAACTTTTTTTGGAATGTGTAGCTCTCATGAAATCCAAAATGAGCCAATATTTGGCATGACATTTCAAAATATCTTACTTTCAACATTTGATATGTTATCTATATTCTACTGTGAATAAAATATAAGTTTATGAGATTTGTAAATTATTCCATTCCTTTTTTACTCACAATTTCTACAGTGTCCCAACTTTTTCTGTTTTGGGGTTGTATATATGAAGAGTTTGGTTCCAAAACGCTATAAATCCATTTTGACAAATTTTGGTAAAAACGTGTTTTCTATACCAAGAAAGTGACAAGATGAAAACAACTATTTTCTGTTACAAACTTTCACACAGCATCTTTAGGTTATAAAAACATAAAAAATTCAAATCCATAACTTGATTTTCAAAGATTTATTATAAAAACGTATTCTTTTTTCCACAAAATGCAATAAATCCATGACAAGTTTTTATTCAAAATGCTATAAATCTATTGAATCAATAGCCTATATAAATGTGCATTCATCTTTGCCATGTTATATTCATTTAGTTGACTAGTTGTACACACTAATTAAAAATATAAACATTAATGTTATTAATCAAAACACTTACTTTGTCACATTAAGAACCCTGTCATTGCGGTTACTTGACGTCTTCGCTTAACGTCTTTCACAGCGATCGACTGTAAAATGTTTTTGGTCCTGCTCGATTTTCGTTGACTTTGAGTAAAATTATGTACAGTTTTTCATAAGATCCTTTGGGGTCAAAATGTGTTAGCATGAGAAGCTTGATGCTGTCGGGAGAACAAGCAACCGAGTGCCTCTCAGGGAAATTGTTAGATGCTGATGGCTTACGTTTCTTTCCCATCACAGAAAACCATCACAGGTTTAGCGATGCAATTAAAGTATTATTTTGTTTTGTTTGTTGATCACGTAGTACAAAGTAGATGAGGAAAACCAGGACTCCGTGTACTACGCGCGTCCGCCATTGCTTGTTTACATTGCGTGAACGGTGGGCTGTAATATCAGAAATGGAGTTATTGCGTTCTGTAAAAAAGTGGGAGTGGCGTTTGTCGCATTTTGGGAAAAAAGGGAGAAAAGATGACAGAATAACACGGCGGATATTGGATTTTGCGTAAAATTAAGAATTTACTTTTAACTACTGACCTGATATAATACTGATTTTGGCAGTAACTCATTTTTTTCAAAAATGGCGTTTATTGCGTTTTGGAACCAAACTCTTCATATATATATTAGGTTTGTGACAACTAATCGGGCAAATGTCCGTTTTCTCAATGAATGAATTTGAACGAATTACGGTGAAATGCCGCCACATTCAAAAGCCAGAGGGTGCTTTCGTGCAGAAATGCCATTTGTGCCACAGAACAAGTAGCATACCAAACACTATTCCAGGAAATGTCTAAAGGGATATGTTTATCACTGTTCTTCAGATTGTTTCAGGTTTTTCATGATAAAAATATATATATATATATATATATATATATATATATATATATATATATATATATATATATTTTTTTTTTTAAGATATGTAAGTTTGCAAGATTTCAGTTTGGACAGCTTTTACATTTATTTTAGTCTAGGACTAGTCTAATCCCTGTCTGGGAAACCACCCCGTAGTCTTGTAAACCAAATATCTGCGCCTTTGCATTCAAAAGCTCCTCTATTGAAATATTAGCTGCATCTATTGAAATCTTTTTCAAATACATAGCAAATGCACTTTTGTGACACTTTAGTAAAAGTGTCTTGTGAGAATCTAAATGCAACATTGTTCACAGCATTCGATATATCAACCCTCGAGCAAGTCACTTAACCCCTTGCTGTAACAGTGAGACTCTGTAATTAGTTTTACTGTATGTTGCTTATCCCCTAAATGATATGTAACCGCCTGCTAAATGACACACAATTAGACACACTAAAAGAAAAAAATGAGATGTGCAATTTAAAGAACTTTACGAGAAAATCTCATCTGAGTCATTTTAGACCTCACTGTAGTGAACACTATTTACTCTGAACTCATTTAAGAGATTATTGGCCATGTTTTCCTGTAGTAGAACTGCATTTACTGGAGGTGCAGTATATTTGGAAACAACAGTGTGACAACTTTCTGCGCTTTATTACACACATAAACCCCATTCACACAGACCTTTGGTACCAGAAAATACCCGTAAAATTGCCAGACAAGCTTCTGTGTGAACGCAAACACATCCCGTAAATCTTCTGGGATCGTTGCCGGAAAGAGGACCTAGTAAGATACACGGACAACCCTCTGTGTGAACAAGAAGCCGAAACAATGCCGTAATGGGCGTGTCGTAGTGAGGACGCGCACGTCATCACAACAAAAGTTATGGTTCAGCTCTTTAAAACGGGAGATTTACATGCAGATCAACATTCACAACGAGAAATGTCGCAAACTAGATTGAAGCAGTTATCAGGGAATAATAAATGAGACGCATAAACAATGACGTGCATGCTGTAGTGAGGACGCGCGTGTCATGACAACATGAAGTTGGTTCAACTCTTTAAAATGAGGGATTTACATGCAATACAACATTCACGACGAGAAATGTCAGAAAACTGGACTAAAGCAGATATCAGGTAAGTTAGCTCGTCACCTACAGCGCTGAAGCGGAGATCATTCAGCAGCATAAAATAATATCGCGTCAGTGATGTGCTCATTTGAGCCTATAATAAACAAAAATGCCTGCACGTCATCCCAAGATATATCGTTCAGCTCCTCAAAATGGGGGTTTTAAATGCATATTAACAATCACAAAATGTCTGAAAACTGGATTAAAGCAGAGATCAGGGAGCTTGTCAAATATCCACTCTGAAGCTGATGATCATTCACCAGCATAGAACGGCGCGTCACCCTCTCCTTTATAGTCTTATCATAAACAAAAATGCACGCCAGTGGTTCCTGGAGAGAGAAATAATAAATAATATGCAAACTTCAGATGCTGCATAGAAGACTTTAAACAGGTCACGTGTCTTTCCGGGACCTTGCAGATGTCGACAAATCATTGGCAGTGTGAATGAACAAAAAAATCTAACGATCCCGGAAAAATCCAGGGTGCATTTTCTGTGCATTTTCCTGTCTGTGTGAAAAGGGCTTAAGTGATGTATAATGTATCAGTGTTCTACTCAAGTCAAAGTCAAGACCAAGACCAAGACCAGAGATCAAGTGTCGAGTCTGAGTCAAGACCGAGTTCAAATAAAGCTGGATGTGGACTCCGTCTTGACTCTGACTTGACACTAGATGCACTCGACTACAACACTGTAATCTATACAGTGGCAGTAAATTGTCAAAGAGGTATTTGAGAGGCATAACATAACACTGCTAGGTGTGAACAGGGTCATACACTCAACCTACTTTAGAAATTTCCACTAGCATTTTAAAATCAACTGGGTTTGATTATATGTAGGTTGGTTCTTTAATTTTATCAGATAACAGACAGAGCATTTAGTCGTGGCATTTGCTTAAACAAGCATACAATTTCAGCTGAGCTCATTGTGGGTCTGAATTCTGTAAGATGCTGAAGGTACCGGAGGGGCATGTACTGTAGTCTTTCTTAGGTCTCCATCTAGCACATCTTTGTTATCTGTTGTCTGATGGCCTTTCGAGATCAAAGTCCTTTATAGTCAACTGTTAAGAGTTTCTCTGCTCTTTAGAAAGCTTTACACATCTTCCGATCTACATATTGAGGCTATTTTCATATGCAGGCTTTATCTGCATAAAATGACTGTTTACAAGCAAACAATGTCTATCTTTCTATCCAGACAGTATTTATTTAGACCTGCTTTCCACAGAACAATGATCTGTTACCACCATACATGTATATAACTTGCTTACAAATGAGATGTCCATCAGTTAAATAACCAATGTAATTGTTCTGTGCCAACATTTGTGACTTTACTATGATTCAAGACCGGTATGTTTTAGGAGGTCAATGGGAAACTATCCTGGAATGATCTCCTCTTTGGAAATGTGTGATACTGTTTAAGATTGTGGATACAAAACAGACAACCTGTTGGTGAAGAGGTATGAGTATGCAATGAAATGTAAAGGGGTTTCTAGGTTTAAGTCTGTGTAATGTTTCTGTCTGTGTATTAGCGTTCTAAAACTCAGTGGACTGCTCACCAGCCTGTCATGTTTGCCGTGCGGCGCCATGCACACTTACTCACACACCTGTCAGTACCACAGGAAACACATTAGCAGTGTGTGTATGTGTGTCTGTATGTGTGTATGTGCTGACTTGGCCTGACACAGAGAAAAAATGCTGGAAATGATCAGAAGGGAAACAAAAAACAGGCAAACAGGCCATCTGCTGGTAGAGAAAGAAAGAGAGGGTATGAGAAAAAAAGATACTGACAGGGTGAGAGAGATTGTGAAAGTTGGAGAGAGACAGAAAAGGAGATTAAATAAAAAAGAGGCATGCGGGGTTGCTGGCAGGTTATCCGAAGCGTGTCAGAAACACTCTCGCCGTGTGTCTTTTATGTTGAGCCTGTGAGCTGCAGACAGACTAGCTGTTGCTGTTACTATTGCTGGTTGCCTTGTGGCTGTGCTCTTCTGCACTGATTGGGTAGTGATGCTTCAGAGCAGAGGCAGGTGCATCAAAGTGCATCCAGGTTGCCGTACAGTGAGCTGTGTGTTTCGCTGAACTCAAATGTTCACACCTGTGAAGAGTTACTCTAAAAACTCTGCTGTTATTTTGGTTTTAGTGGAAATGTGGACTGTGGGTTAAAATTGTATCCGGTTAAAAAGGATCTGTGAGTAAAAGTGCACACACACACACAAAAAATACTAGAATATTTTATTTAAAAGCAGAGGAACAAAAAACCCATTGCAGTTTCGTTTACAAAACACAGAGTAACCAAACCCACCCTCAAAAGTTCAGTTGCAAGTACTATAACGTTTAAGGGAAAAACTTTGTTTATACTGTAGATTATGGTTGTAAAATTTATGATCGCAGACAGGGCAATACAATACTTGTGCTTAATATGCGCTTTTGGATAAAAACATTTTTATCAATACTTTTTAGTATTGAAAGAATTAACTGAGATTTAAAAGACTGATCTCACGGAAAGTCGTGTTATAGTCATGCAAAATTTGATCAATTTATTCGTCTCCATGGCACAAAATTCAGCCTTTTTTTCGTGCCTTGAGCACGAATGTGTTTTTTGTGACACTTGAATTTCTATAAATACATTTTTTTGTGTGCGTTGCATGACTTTCTTTTTCGTTTCATTGTATGTATTGTTATCTCATTGTTTTTCCTATTTTATTAGCATTGTCACTCGTGGTTGGGGTTAGAATCACTTTCTGTTACATTTTTAGACATCCTAACCCAAACCCCAACTCCAGGCGAGAATAGTTTTAAAAGCGGTGGAAAAACATGTAGAAACCAGAAGCCTACATAAAGGTACATCCTAATGCTGCGTTTACACCAGCCACGGTAGAGGCGCGAAGCGCGAGTGATTTCAATGTTAAGTCAATGTGAAGACGCGTTGACGCGCGTCTGTAGGTCTCGCGGCGCGGATGAGGCTTTGCCGCGGCGCAGAAGACGCGATTCCACCTCATTGGCGCAAATTGAATGGCTGGCGCGGTACGCGTGAATGGTGCTTTTTGTGCATTTTGTGTTTGACGCGAATTGCCGGCTGACGCCCGAGTTGAAAAATTTGAACTTTGGCGGAATTTCGCCCTGCGTTATTCAATCAGGAGCCTGCTTGCTGCTGTGGCGGCAGCCCTGCCCGGAGTCACTCAGTCAATCTAAAGGAACACTTGATATTGTCCGTGAGCAGTCACCCGGAGCTATACGACACAAGTTCTTATTTCTATAGAGACAGGAATAAAAAGGACCTCGCTTGGAAGAGTGTCAGTGAGGACATCGGGCAACCTGGTAAGTTGTAATACACATTTCACTCTTGAGTCAGGTGACGTTTATTGACCCGCGCCATTTATTTTCCCCCTATAATAAGGTTACCAAATACAAACTGGTAACTCTCTCGATAAATGCACGATCAACATCAGTCATCTTGCAAACAGACAAACGCATAGCACTTGCCCCTCCCACAAGAAGCGGATTTTGCCGCTGACGCGCCTCAAATGCTTGCTTTTTCCACGCGTCTACTTCGCTCCGGACGCGCAAATGCATTCAAACTGTTCAAGAGGCAAACTAGGCACGGTAGAAGCGATTTTGACGCCTGAAACGTGGTTGGTGTAAATGCAGCATAACCCAAACACCAAGTCTAACCCCAAGCAACAATGAATTAAAAATAGGAAAAAAAAGAGAAAACAATACATAAAATGACACGAAAAAGAAAGTCATGCCACGAACACAAAAACTATTTCTAGAAATTTGCGCGAGTATCACAAAAAAGACAATCATGCTTAACACACAAAAAAAGCTGAATTTCCAAATAAATTGATCAAATTTTGCGTGACTATAACACAACTTTCCGTGAGATCGGGTTGATATACTTGATGTTTCTCTCTTCTTATCTGCCATGTTGAATTACCTTTTTTCTTAGATTTTTATGATGCTGACCTTATGATGACATAGTGGGCAGTATAAATAACTTTCTTTTTGAGAGGTCTTCATGTCTGAAGTATATGATGCCTCAAAATGATGCTAGTGGAAGCAGTTCGCTATACAGTAAATAAAACTAGCCCATTTTCATGGAAATGTGTATAAATAGCACCTATTGTGGAAAGTCGTGCAATACATATGCCAAATTCCAATTTGCGTGCATATGATACGGCACTCCTTCCCATTCACTTAATACAGCACATATTTTTGTGTCGATTTATGTATTGGTTTCTCTTTTTGAATGTTTTTTACCATTGTCACTTGGGTTTAGGGATAGATCAACATTTTGTTACACAAAATGACATCCTAACCCATCCTAACTCCAAGCGATAATGGTTGGTTTAAAAATAGACAAAAACATGGAGAAACCTATATATTAAATGACATCCTAAAGCAAATCCCAATTCTAACCCCAACTCCAAGCAACAATGGTTTTAAAAGCAGAAAACAATGAAGAAACCAATGCATAAAACGATACCAAAAGATGCCCGTATTAAAGTGAACGGGAAGCACTTGTGATCATATGCGTGCAAAATTTGAATTTGACGTATGTATTGCACGACTTTTCACACTGCGTGCAATTATAGGCATCTCATGAGAATGGGTTGATAAAACAATGTGAGAACGTGCCCAAACTCCAACAGCATCTGTATTGGCTTTTGGAAAAACATATAGAACTGCAGGGAATTTTCCTCATCCAGCCAGACTGCACTTCAGTCACATTTGTCCTCCAACATTTCTCCCAGCATGCTCTAGGCCTCCAGTAGTGTAGAAACCAGGTCTTAGGGGAGCTCATTGTGTTGGTTATGTGGAGCTCCACAGACAGATTCATTAGCTAGTTCCTAGATATAAAAAAGGACTATCATGCCACCGAGGCCCACTGCCAAATTTCCATTTTAATTGCAGGCAGAGAAACAGAAGGAGAGGAAGTGTACAATCCTATAACCGCTTTGGGGCAGAGAGGGCCGTCTACAGTATACATGAAAAACAGATTAATCATGTCTCTAATGCTCTGGAAAAATCCACCGTGTCTACCTTTAAACACAAAAGGTGAAGTATATACTTCACCTTCTCTCCTACTACTAAAAGTGAAAATGAATATATTTTCCAAAGTCTCAGACATGGGTGGAAAAGGCAAGCTATTTACAAACTGTTTGTGTCAAATCCAGTATTGATTGTTTTTTGTTCTCTGTGAGAATGAAGCTATTGATTACAAACGTGAGAGGAAAGAAACAACACGTCTGCCATTAAGAAATAAGAGAAACTCTTAATGGAGAGGCGGTGGGAGTATAAGGAAGTACGGAAAGAAATTAAATTCACTGATGCAGAAAGTTATAAGTATGAAACCAACTGTGTCAAAGCCAAAACCTGCTTTAACATATGAATGCCCTGTGCCATTTATGGAAGATAATGCAAATTCAACTCAAGGCCATATTGTCTATCATGGAGACATCTGTTGTTTATGAACAACATAATTACTTACAGTCTAGACAGAAATAAAGCTGTTAAAAATAACACATTAGTACCAAAACTAAAGCCTGTTCGGAAGCATGAAAGATACAAAGCACTTTATATTTTATTTTATTTTGACCTCACTTACTCAAAATTATTATTATTTTTCTGCTTCACATTTTTTTTATCATAAACATAACGCATATGAAGGGTATACAATGAAAGTTTAATAAAAGTCCAGTCTTATAATATTTGAATAATCCTAACTTTATTTGTGATATTTTAAGCTTGCAGTAAGCAATTTGTATTTCTGCAATATTAATTTTAAGGGAAAATATAACATTTTAAGAGATATTCACTGATATATAATAACTATTAACTGGTTCAGGTTTAAATAAATAAATCAATTAATAAAAATTTTTTTAATTAAAGCTGGAATTGGTAACTTTATTTTGGTTAAAAACGAACAAAAATCAACTATTTAGCAAGTAAATGGCAATTCATACACATTTTACGAGGTGGCTAATTTGTATTAATTCGTATGACCACATTCGTACATTTGACATTGGGATATGGGCAGGGTTAGGGACGGGTGTTTATTACTGTTTATTATAATAATCGTATGTTTTTGCATGATTAACTTTGTACAAATGTATATGAATAAACAAACTCGTAAAATATGTACAAAAATTGATAAACCTGATCCCCAACGGTAAGCTTAAAATAATAATTTATGATTTGAGCTGTTGAATTGGATTTCGCAGGTAATGTCGTTTGATGTGATTTAACTATAACTCGCATGAAAAAAAGTAAACTAAAAGTAACCTGCAAATACATCAACTAAGATGGCAAAAGAGAGGCAAAATGTATGGATTGTGGCTAAAAACAAATAAAAAACACCTGTACAGGTTACAAACATGTCAAGAACAAATTAAGGACCCGAGTTTGCTAATTGATGACCTACTATATAAAAGGCAGCAGTGTTCTTAAAGATTTTTACAACTTTCCAACAATTTGTAAGAATCTAAGATGTCCCCCCTTTTAAAACCTTTTGATCGTAAAATGCAAAGTAAGGAGCAATCAGGATTTGCAGAGAGATTCCTGATGAGCAGCAGCATTTTAGATGAAAGAATTTTTCCTGACAGGCCCACTCAAGGGTTTTGACCTAAGACTTTGAATCTCCTTGACAAACGAGGGTTTAACTCTTAAGCGTTACTAATCTCTAGGGTAGAAAGAAATCACAGCCTCTGCCAACAGAGCTACAGAATTGAAAAATGAAGGTGGCATTAATTCAGGTCGGCTTGAAAAAGAGTGAAAATACATTACACAGTATATTTACTCAGAGATAAAGTGTCCTAATGAAAATCATATAAGTTCAGAAAAAAATACAGAACAATTTTATTTTGCAACTCAATTTCTGTGTAGACACACATCTTAAAGTCTTGGCTACAAATAAGCTATTATGAACTGGCAACATTATTGTCCAGAAAAAAAATGATATACAATCAATAAACTGAACAAATGAATAACATTTAAAACAAGTGACAACTTGCCCCGATGAAAAATACTGTAGGAATAGTCCATCTTCCTATTGAAGCACATAGTGAAGCTACGGTAGCCAACACAGGTAAAAGATGTGGTCGTCTGAGACGATATTGTTACGAAACACTCTGTAGAGCAGATTGTCTGTTTAGGGCTATATACTATAGAAACACGGCAAGTCATAATGCCGACTTCCATGTAAGGGACATGTGGTAGATAAAAATGACTCGTTCTGAGGTAATAAAATCATAATGGTTCATCATGTAAGGCCTTTAAACACCACTGAAATCATATTGTTGTATATTATATTTCATTTCTGTTAACAGATCTACCTTTAACATGAACTAACAAATGAACAATATAGAAAAAGTATGTAAACCTTTTGGAATTGCATGGTTTTCTGAATAAATTTGTCACAAAATGTGATCTAATCTTGTTTAAATGTGTCTAAAAGTAATAACACAAAAATTATTTCATGTCTTCATTAAGAACAACCAAAAAACTTCATTAATGACCTCAAAGGTTTTAGCACACCTGGAGTTTAGGGTGGCCATTCGTGCCAGTTCCGCCGGACACGTCCCGATCATGTTTTCGGGTTCGTTCTCCGGAAGTCGTGTTGGTCGACCGCATCAAGGTTAAGTATTTCGGGTTTAATTTCAGAAAAGCAACCGCTACATTTCAAGGTACGAATGAAACTACAATGATTGTATGTCTTAAAAGAAATAAATCTTAACTTTCTGATGTATTTTAACTGAAATGTGAGAACCTCGATGACGTATGCGGTCGAGCAACGCAACTTCCGGAGAACGAACCCGAAAGCATGTTCGGGACGTGTCCGGCGGAACTGGCACGAATGGCCACCCTACTGGAGTCTCGTTAAGATAATACGCTTGGATGTGTGGACTACAGCTACTTTGATTGATAAAACGCCTCAAACTTTTGGAGTTTGCTCTGCAGAACACGCTTATGTGAGCCATGCCTTGCCAAAAAGAGCTTTCAGATGAGCTACAATCCAGAATACATAAAGCATAAAGCACAAGATTTACATAAAGCTGGAAAGGGTTACAAATTTATTTCAAAGACTTTAGAAATTCACCAGTCTACAAGTAGGCAAACAATCTTAAAAATGGAGACGCTTTGGGACTGTTGCTACTCTACCAAGAAGTGGGCGCACAGTCAAAATGACACCAAGAGCATAACGCAGACTCATCATTGGGGTAAAGAAACAACCCATAATTGCAGCCAAAAATTTGAAGGCATTATTGGAACTTGCTAACATCTCTGTTCACAAGTCTACAATACGTAAAACACTGAACAAGCAGGGTATCCACGGCAGGACACCACAAAGGAATCATGCCTGAAGTTTGCAAAATAGCACATTGAAACTCCACAGCAGTACTGGCAAAATGTTTTGTGGACTGATAAAACTAAGATTGAACTTTTTGGAAAAAACACACAGCGCTACATCTGGTGTAGAAAGGGCACGGCATATTATCATGAAAACATCATCCCAAATGTAAAGTATGGTGGAGGACACATTATGATTTGGGCCAGCTTTGCTGCATCAGGGCCTGGCCAGCTTGCAATGATTGAGGGGAAAATGAATTCCCAAGTATATCAGACAATTCTTCAGGATAATGTAAGAATGTCTGTACGTCAGCTGAAACTATGTAGAAGGTGGGTGATGAAACAGGAAAATGACCCAAAACACCAGCGCAAGTCCACAACAGAATGGCTTCAGAAAAATGAAGTCCACCTTTGGAGTGGCTAAGTCAGAGCCCAGACCTCAACCCAATTGAGAAGCTTGAAGAGGGCCATACATGTGAGACGTCTAAAGAATATGACAGAGCTAAAGCCGATCTGCCAGGAAGAATGGGCTAAAATTTATCCTCAATGATGTGCAGATCTGATTCACAGCTACAGAAAGTGCCTGGTTGAGGTTATTGCTACTGGGGGGGGGGGGGGGGGGATCAACCAGTTAGTAATTCTAAGGGTTCACTTACTTTTTCCACTGCCATTTTGAATGTTGATTGAGTGTGTTCAATAAAGACATGCAAGATCAGATTTTTTTGTGTAATTATTTTTAGACACTTAGGGCCTTATTTTAACGATCTAAGCATATTGTCTAAAGCGCACAGTGCAACGTCTAAATGGGCGTGTCCGTATTTTGGGCGTAACGTGCAATAAACCAATGAGAGTCTCAGCTCTCATCCCCTTTAAAAGCCAGTTGCGTTTAAAGCAAAGCATTTAGTTACTTACCAGGCTACAAATGAAGCAGCTCTTTGCCCCTTCTAACGTCTCATAATTAGTTCTCATTTATGTCCAAGAGACTCAATAATAATCTTTTACATTAAATCCTTTAATCTTTCATATTTAAAAGCGTTTTTGTGCTGCTGCGCATTCATGTGTGTGATAAGCAAACCCGCGTTGCCGTCCCGTTAATAGGCGCATATTACTAATGCGCTCTTTAAATAACAAAAAACATATTGTGCCATTGACTTTATACCAGGTTTTTGTTGGTCAATGGCGTAATCTATTTTAGTTGCCTCAAAATAGCAACGCGCCAACAATGCGCCTGAACACACCTTGTTTTCATACCAGAACGCCCATGGGCGCAAAAGGGGGCGCAAATGCATTTGCTATTTAAACAGAGTGGCGCTAAACGTGAAAATTATAATTGCGCAGGGGTGAAACTAGCAAAAGACACTTGCGTCGCGCATTGCGCCGGGTGTAAGATAGAGCCCATAATGTTTGTCAATACCCTTGACTTCAGATAACATTTTATGACAAATTTATTCAGAAAACCAAGAAATTCCAAAAGGTTCAGATACTTTTCTTGCCACTGTACACCATTTTCTATCTTTATAATGTTAGTTAATATGTGGGTTCATTGTACATTGATAGCTTAATATCCATACCTTTTAATAAGTAAAATGAAATTGTAACAAATGAACATGTTTACTATGCTAAGTACTATGCTGTTCTTGAGACAAAATGGTAAATGTCAGTTGCTTTGGACAAAAGTGTAAAATTATTTTTTTTTAATGTAAATATTAACATGAATAAATCATTGTATAAATATTGTTAATTGTTAACTAAATTAACCAATGAAACCTTATTGTCAAGTGTTACCTTTTAAAGGTGAACAATAACTCATATCTCACCTGAATCAACATATTTTACATCCCATCCATCAAGCATATGTGTGCATACACAGTAATTACACACAAGATTACATACACTGACATCATACACCGCAAACAGCGTTTTGCTCTTATCTTTTCTGGGCAGAGAGAGCTCAGGTACAGTCAAAACTCAGAGTGATATTAGACTGCTAATGGATTGATTGATAACAGGTTTATGACCCCTGGACTTCAGGACTATTGAACCAGACCCATCGGCTAATGGTGTTTTCCAGACTCTCTTTAACTAATATTGGCTGAACAGCCCATAAAACTTTGATTGCAATGAATGGCATTGATGGAGAAAGCCTGTCAGTAAATAAACTCCAACACTGATGGGAAGTTTTGCCGGTGTCCAAATAATAAGAAAACTAAGTAAGCAGAAAATGAAGATTTGCCAAACCAACTTTGATATTGCTCTGTCAGAGAATTTTGGTTGGTTGCTAGTTTATTGTAGTTTGACATAGACATTTTCGATAGACATCTTAAGGACTTTAGAAAAGACTAAGTACAAATCATAACAGACTGAATGATGTATTAGCTTCAAAGCTTTGTACAGTAACAGAACGTTAGCTTTCTGTAGTTAACATAATTATCAAAACACTAACTAAAGGAAAAATATCCACTTTCATCAACATTACCGCCCTTTTATAATGTTAAAAACACATTAAACTTTTTTGTTGAAGTACAGAAAATAATTTCCGTATATATTCTGTCAACATCCCCTATTCATAGTCATTAATGTGAAACACAATCTTCTGTTTCCTTGTACAAGCATATGTTGACCTGTCAGCCTGCAGCACCACAGAGACAACAGACTAAGAGACTATTTAGTTTCACCTGTCAGTCATTCGCCCAGGAGAACATCTGGTCCTGATCTATCTGATGTATTGGACTCATGAAGCAGTGAAATGTCTGTTTTACAGTAACATGCAGGATCAGCTGAACATGAGACAGAGCACAGTAAAATTTCCCAGAGCAGCTAAACTGCTGACAAGAAAGAATAAAGATAAAAGCCTTTTAATATGGATTGATTGACCTGTACACACTGACTTTAAAATTAGGCTTGATGGAGAAGAATCCAGATGGTAGTGGACAGGGCTTGCTGAGGTGACATGTTCTCCAAGGAGGTGACATGCCCTTCTACCCAAGGGAACATGAAGGTCTAAGGTTAGGGTTCACGTTAAAGGGATAGTTTACCCCAAAATGAAAATTCTGCCATCATTTACTCAGCCTCATGTTGTTCTAAACTTGTATAAATTTCTTTAATCTGTTGAACACAAAGTACATTTTTTTTAACACCGTTAATGGTACCCGTTCATGGTATTACTGTATGTGCTTACATAATTTTTAAAAATAACGTAATTTGTATTCAATAGATTCAAGTGAGAACTTAAATTAACAGATTTAATTACAGTATTTTGTCCTTTGGCTTCTATCTTCAATTTGTATTTTTCCGGGTGGTCTGACTAATGCAAATACACACTCAAAAGTTTAATGTATCTGTTAACTGAAAGGCAAAGCTTCCATTCCAATCATATGAAATGTTAATATTTCTACTATGCTTTTTCATTACAAGCACTCTACATCTTTTCATTTATAATCTCTCTGCTTTAACTGAATTGACTGCTGCCAGTTTGTGCACACTATTTGTATTTTCCTGGAACGGCTCACGCTGTTAAATACCGCAATGCCCAATTTCCCACTGACTCCGGAACAGCGACTTTTAAACGCACCACGAACTAAAGCTCAGCATCACTCCGAGCATAGATGAGCTCTGGGGCAGCTGTGGGATTTATGGGCATCTCATAAAAACCCTTCACGGGTCATCGATCTGGGAGGTGTTTTGGACAGAGATGAGATGTGACGGAAATCAGCAGCCTGACATGACGCATTAACAGACCAAAGATAAGTATCATGTTGAGCTTGCTCAAAGCACTGTGTAGGATTTGCTTTGATTAAAGTGTCCAAAACCTGTGAAATATGACATGGAAAAGCGAAAAGATGAATTTGCCACTCTCTGTTAATATCACAGTGTTGTACTACTATTTCACAATGTGCCCGTTGAAAAGTGAAATATGTAATATGTATGCTGTCTGTAGAAATATCAAAATAATGATTGCTTCCATTTTTAAAAAAAAATATGTATCTTTAATCAAGACAGAAATATAAGATGTCTCATTTTCAAAATGTAACAAGAGAAAACCAGACATTTAAATTCTATGAGGTGAAGAAATACAACATTTAGACCATCAGGGCCTTTCAAAGAAGACAGCCTTTCAACACTGCTGTCTTCTGATGAGAAAGACTTGACAGCGTGAAACAGGGAGAGGAAAATACAAGGAACAGGAGTATCATTTTATGCTCATGAGAGTTGCCATTAATGCCACTGTGTATTTGAACAGCTGTATATAGACTGTTTTGATAAGAACAGACCATGAGACAGGCAGCTCACAGAGCATATGTTTGGATCCCTGCTCTGTGGACTACAGTCAACTCCCTGATTGCTCTAAACACACTCAGCTTCCCAAAATCAGGAGAGAGAGAGAGAAATGGTAACTCAGATAACAACAGGCCTGTTAAAACTGCAAAAGCACAGTGTGGACAATGTAATCAATAACTATCTTCCCATTGTGAGGTCTTCAAAATTAGTTTACTCACTGGAACCAAAATCTAACAATATCTGAAAAGACCTCTAGTTAGTCATTTCTAAACCCAGAGCATCTTGTCTTTAAAAATTTAGATCTGATCGAAAAAGATCAGTTTGCGTTTTAGCAAGTTATGTTTTTATGAAAAGTTTTTGCATAAGTGCTGTGATAAGCTTATGGGACAGCTTATTGGGACCGTGTCAGAAAAAAAGGTACAAAGTTGTTCCTTTTTCTGTCGCTGGGGTGGTACCCTAAAAGTTACCTTTTTGTACCTTTATGGGCAATACAACACATTGAAATGTTGTACCTTATGGGGTACAATATTATACCCTAAGGACCAATTGTGTACCTTAAGGAACAATTTTGTACCAGTTAAATTTTAGGGGTACAAAACAGTTAACTGTACCTTTAAGGGGATCGCACACCGGCCGCGCAGCTCAGCGCCGTGCAGCGCCGCGTCGAGCCGCGTCTAGGACAACTCGGAGGTATTGTAAACCGGAAGTGCGCATTAAATAGCGTGTGCTTCGTCAGATAGCATCTACTTCAAAATGCTAAATATACGTTAGCAGCCAATGTTAATCGTTAATGATTTGGGACAAATATGATGTTATTTAATGTTAAACTATGTGAGTGGCGCTGTGTGGCGCGATAGGGAGCTGAGTCACAGCTGGACGGCGCAGAAAGGCGCCACCTGGCGGCGCCGGTGTGCGTATACTCATAGAAAACAATGTGTTCGATTTTTTTAGAACGGCGCGGCGCTGTGTGGGGCTGAGCTGCGTGGCCGGTATGCGATCCCCTTTAAAGGTACACAATAGATCCTTAAGGAACAGTTATGTACCTCAAAAGGTACAACATTGTATTTTGTTTATTAACCTGTAAAGGTACAAAATGGTACCTTGGGGTACCACCCCAGCGACAAAAAATGTGCAGTTTTATACTTTTTTTTCTGACAGTGACTGACAGCCATAATAAAAGTTGTTATGCTAGCTTGACAAAATAGCTTTGGCACATGCTAAAACAATGATTTTATAATGCTTCACAAAAAAAAACTTCAGACATTCATACAAAAATACTAAGTATGGAAAAAAATACTTTTTACCTATACATACTTTTTGGTCACATATGGCTGTTATTTTCCAGAATTGAGGAGGGGCTGCAGATTGTCCCTGATTTAAATGCTTATAAAGTTAAAGGTTGTGGTGTATGTTCTACTTGCCATTTTTTTGCTCCAGTTGTCTTTATTCTGACACCTGCATTGCAAAAAAATGTCTTCTTTACTCAGTGTTTTTTGTCGTTTTCATTTCAAAGATCTAAAATTATTAAATCAAGATGAGCAAATTACCTAAGAAAATAGTTTCTAGACAAATATATACAATTTAATCCTTTAATTTTTTAGATTCATAAGCCCTTTTGTGCGGCTGCGCATCCATGTATGTGATAAGCAAACCCGAGTTGTCGTCCCATTTATAGCGCATATTACTAATGCGCTCATTAAATAACAAAAAAACTATTGCACCATTGACTTTAGACTTTAGACCAGGTTTTATAGTTGGTCAATGGCGTAGTCTATTTTAGTTGCCTCAAAATAGCAATGTGCCAAAAATGTGCCTGAACACACCTCGCTTTCAGACCAGAATGCCTATGGGCGCAAATGCATTTGCTATTTAAACAACGTGGCGCTAAATGTGAAAATAATCATTGCGCCGGGTTAAAACTAGCAAAAGACACTTGCGCCGGGTGTATGATAGAGCCCTAAGTGTTGAGGAAAAAATTTACTTATTTCACGATTGTTCTTCTCACCCAATTGGCAGATATTTTTGCTTTTTTTAGCACAAATTTACTTAAATTGTATATTTTTTGCCTAAACACTAGACTTGTTTTCTTAAGTCATTTTGTTCATCAAGATAAAGCATCTTAATTTAAGAATTTTTAAATATTTCTACTGAAAACAAAAATACTAAGTAAGAAAGTCATTTTTTTGCAGAGTGCTGGTATGGATGTATACTTGCCTTGATGTGCCACTATAGCCCTTTAATTTATTGTTTAATTTATTGATTCAGTAATTAATTGTTTATTTAATTTGTTAATTCTGTTTAGCACAACTATACTCCGCCTTCCTCACCGCGTCATTTGAGTGTGCTTGGATCCACACTTCGGATATTCACCTAAAACTGTAGACCATCCGGGAACTTTATGGATGCTCATTTTAACATACTATGATTTGTGCCTTGATGATCGACCTGGTTCATGTAGATTAAAACACTTTTTACTAGGCCATTAATACAACTCTATGTAAAAACTTTTTTAAAAGATGAAACATTACTACAGTAAGTGAGGCTTGAATGTGCAAGGTCACAGAAGCTGCTGCAATCAAATGGAGGCACAATGATAACCAAGTCTAACTATCGAACAAAATAACACAGCAACCCATCTTCACATCAAAGATCAAACCAAAGAAAAGCATACTGTATAAAGTTGCAGAACAATGAAATAAAGTTAGAAAGTTCATGAGAGAGTCTCGAATCAAAGAAAATCATCCGAGGGATTGTTGCTCTTATGCAGCTGCTGTTTCTGCACCTTTGCATAAGTTGTGAAGGTAACATTGAGGACAACTCAGTCACCGAGAATGTTTCTCACACACTTCTGGCCAAATACTCAATACAGCAGGAGGTCTAGCATGCTCTTAGCAGTTAGTTTGCTATTCTATCAATTAGCAGTTATCTGGTACGATTCCTATTATTGTGCAGTAGTTTAGAAAAGTTTATGAAGCTAAGGCATATTAAGAAATCACATCCAGATTTCCATGCATATGTTCCCAGAGACTTTTCAAAGAAAAACATCCCCGTGCAGATGTATGTCGCAAGATAAAGAAACCATGCAAATAAATAACAGACTGCCAAACATTTGTTCGGCTTTTAAAAGAGGTAAATTATCGCAGATGGCATTTTAGCTTTTTTTAAAGTATGGATCTTTAAAAACAAGTAATATGAAAACCTGAGATAAAGTATGGGGTACAGTATGTGTGCTTATGGCAGATATGTCACCGCTTATCTGATCAGCATGTACAAAATAACTGGAACTAAAGTTATGATGTGCTTAAGATACAAAACTTGGAAACTCTTGGAAATCTCTTTTAAAAGGACATGCTATAGAGCATCTAAAAGAAATGTTGTCCATATTGCTAGAAACCAGTGAAAGCATCCATCCAGAGCCTGAGCTTACCAACTTATGCATGAAATGTGATGATAGCCCTGCGCATTGGCCTTGCTTACTTTATAATGAGTGAGAAAATTCACCTATTTATTATGCAGTTATGCTCAGTAGAGTTTACACTGTTACACCAGATGTTATTTAATTAACCCCTCAATAGGAAAATTACTGCAATTAACTGTTTCCACCCTATTCCCTTAAAAAGTCAAAAGACTATCTGAAAAACATTTAAGTGTTTAATATCTGCAGCATGTAAAATTTCATTTAAAGGGACACTCCGTTTTGGAATCCATTCAGCTGATATCCAGGTCTGGGGCTAGCACTTTTAGCATAGCTTAGCACAATCCATTGAATCTGATTAGACCATTAGCATCGCGCAAAAAAATATTTTTTCTATTTAAAACTTGACTCTTCTGTAGTTACATCGTGTACTAAGACCGACAGAAAATTAAAAATTGGGTTTTTCTAGGCCGATATAACTAGGAACTATACTCTCATTCTGGCGTAATAATCAATGACTTTGCTGCTGTAACATGGCTGCAGCACGCATATTGATATTACCCACTGCCCAAAAATAGTCCCCTGCTATTGAAAGTAACCAAGGGGACTATTTTCGGGCAGTGCATAATATCACTAAGCCTGCTACAGCCATGTTTAAGCATATTTTAAAAAAAGTGGAATGTCCCTTTGAAATTCTTCAAAAAGAAAACAGCAATCCAGGAAACCGACCCCCCCCCCCACACACAAATTAAGTATGTACAAATAAAGACAGAAATAATAAACAAAGATACATTGTACTTCCAGAATGCTCATGAAGCATTAAGTCGAATGATGTCAGGTACTCACCTCCACCTGGCCTTGCAGAAGCTCCTCCTCTTCCTCTGGACTCTCCAGTGCCACAATTACAGAAGCGAATGGACGGCTGGCCATCTGCTGGCGCTCTCGCATGAGTTGCTGTTGAAAGAGACAGAAGATGAGAAATAGTCACATGGATTTGTAAATATGTGTGCACAAGTAATATCTGCAAAAGTACATTCAACCATTACTGCAAAAAGCCTGAGGATCAAACTTTTGACTGGTAGAGTATATCAAATACATATTGTACCCGTGAGCCCATCCCTACTGAAAGAGAAGTTTCAAACATGACGAATACAGAATAATGAATTTACTAGACATAATGTCTGTTTAACTGGTTGTCTTGGAGGCAAACACCTGTACGAAACACAACAAAGGACAAGATTTGTTAAATTCAGTCATTAGCATGCAAACTATTAGCTCATGCTGTCTGAGCCACAGGTCTGATACAGTGAAATGTAAGTGCTTCCAAAAAATGTTGCCTTTATCAGTAAGCATATATGCTCAAAACACACTTACTGCAAACTGTTTATTTGATCTCAAACCTCTGGTGCGTCAATGCTAATTGTACCAAAGACACGGCGAGCACCTACAGACGTTTACAAAAGTGGGCAGCACGGACACTTTCTCCTGTCTGTGGCTGAAGGACGGGCATGCGAGACTACGAAAGGCAGTCAAGGTGAAGGGTGACAGTGTGCCGAGAGTTGATTCATAGGATAGTCTGTGATGACTGTTAAACAAGCCTTGTATGTATGGATGTGTCCCATGGCTAAGAGACGGAGACAGTCACTTGTAGAGCATGGATGGTTTATGTTCCCTGACAAGTCCTTCGGGAGGTGAGAAGGACACTGTGGCATCTCTCGTCTGGGTCTGTAAAGGGCCCATAAAATTCATAATTAACCTCCACATGCTGTAAACACTGCTCATGTGGAATACAGGGGTTGTATGTTTGTCTCTGTGTGTGTGTGTGTGTCAGGAGGCAGACAGTGTCCTTAAAAAAAAAACAACAGCATCAATGCTTGGCTAGTATAATAAAGATTATCAGAATAAAGCTGGTCTTTTTTGAAAAAAAAAATCATAATTTGAAGATCTAACTTATGAGAATAAGGTCATTAAAACAAAGCATTTAACATTTAATGAAAAACATGATATACATGTTAAGACACATTTTTAGCAGCCTTTTAAAGACAGTTTCAGCAGTATCAACATAAACAAGCGGCTGTCACGGTCCGCACGTAACTTCCGGTAAACTCCGCTAAGAATAGATAACAACAAGGTTCCTTAAACATAGTTTATTTATATAACAAGCAAAAAAACACACATAGATTACCTAGGAAACCAAAACATTTGGTATTTTTAATGAGGCATTTGTTCAAGAGATCAGTTTACCAACTCGTCAGACCATGAAAAAAACGAAACCAGAAGTAAGGTTCGGATCCAGACGTGTATCACGTGCGTCAGATGAAACCGTCTATAGCACCTTTATATTTAAATAGTACAATCGGCTATACAAAGGCAAAGTCCCTTAACTTCCTAAAGTGTGGTTAAGGTCTTTTGCCTTTGTAGGGCAGAAATGCATCCTAATGCCAAAGGATATAGTACAGTAGAATAAATACAATAATCCTTCAGTAATTCATTAATAAGGGTTGAATGTAACAGTTTGATTATATATAGTATTGGTTGAACTTCAGTGCTTCCAGAGTGGCTTACTGAATCAATGACACTTCCCCCGAGATCATCCTGATTTATATCCTGATTACTAAATTGAGGCTTGTGCAATAACTCAACCAATTAGCCAATAATGCAGACATGCAGTCTCATTGCTTTTATACTATCTGGACACAAAACACTAACAAACCAATAATACACACATTTCACAGATTTAAACTTTGCCATTATCTGAAAAACCTTCATTGCCTATATGCCTTCATTTTTTGTCTTGTGGTCATTTGTTTTTAAAGTACTGTGTATGATACAGCATATGCATTATGTACACAGCTCTCTGGAATGCTTGATTCTGATTGGCCAGTGGCAACATTCCGAGGTATTTTATTCCCAGATAACAACCACCTGAAACCGATAGCAGTTTAAACTTTCAATATACTGTATATTTATAAATGTAATATTTGTATGCATAATAAATAACAACTATGAGATTATTTTTACAAATGATAAAATCAAAGTCCAAGTTCACCTTGTTTGAACTTTAAAGCCTCTAAATGAATTTTTTCATGCGAAAAGTTAGTAGCCCAAAAATGCATTAGGCTACAAATAAGCTAAAGAGTATTTCAAATCAATATTTATTGTCGAATAATTCACTCATGTGGAATGTAGCCATGTAATAAGTGGGATAATGCACATCCGAATGGTTGTTTTTGCAAAAAACCCACCCAGGGTTATACAGTCCAAGTCCTAGTCACACTGTCAGGGTTTATTTTCAAATAACAGCTTGCTTGCTGTATTATCCGTTACATACTGTATACTGTGTACACCCTTTAAATCCTGTTACCCTCAAACCCCTGCAAATTATGATACCATTACAGGTATAATTAAAATGTCTTTTACAGGGGCGATTCCAGGATTTTATAAATGGGGGGCACAGGTGGGACCAAGAACCAGTCAGGGGAAGCCAATCAGAAAATTCAAATAAAAGTAAATACTGGTTTAGAAAATATTAAGCATGGTTCCCAAAATCTTGTGCAATGCCACGTGCTCTAATATAGATGGATTTAATTTTTTGTATTTTGCATGGATTAGACAACACAGTTCTGTTCCAGAAAAGTTCACTTTAAATAAATTGTCATAATTTACTCATCCTAAAGTTATTTCAAACCTGCACGAGTTTTTCTTCTGCTAAACACAAAATAAAATATTTTTAAGAATCTTAGTAGCCAGAAAGTTGATGAACCCCATTGACTGCCATGTTATTTTGTTCCCACATATGAAGTCAATGGGATCCATCAACTGATTTTGGTTACCCACATTCTTAACTGTTTTCTTTTTTGTGTTCAGCAGAAGAAAGAACAGGTTTGAAACAAGTTTAGGTATATGACCATTTAAATTAAGTGAACTATTCCTTTAAAGGCAGAGTCCACGATGTTTGAAAGCCAATGTTAATATTTGAAATCACCTAAACAAACGCACCCCTACCCCAATAGAATCTGGACCTTCTGTTGATAGACCCGCCCCACACATACGCAACCAAGGATGTCGGTTAGTAGACACGCTCCTTACTGCTGATTGGCTATAAGTGTGTTTTGGTAGTCGGCCCGTCTCCTTTTCCAAAGCGTTTTTCAAACATCGTGGACTCCGCCTTTAAGTAGGCTATATAAATTACACAGAGTTGCGTGTAGCTGGTATTAGTTAACGTTCTGACATATCAGGACCGTTTGGGAAAATATTAGCCTACTTAAAGATGTGTTTTTCTACTTTGTCTGATCTGACTTTCATTGTTGTTTATATTGTATTTTAACACAACTGAATGCTATTTTTACATATTATATGTTCTGCTGTCAGACATAAAGAAAAAGTTTTAAATAGTGACTAAACACGACCCAATAACACCTCATGTTTAATCCAACCAGCTGTTACTTTCTGTTACATTGTCGGATAAAATCACCATACATTTACATTGAAAAGCTGATACGAGGTGATTTCGGATTACCTGTGTGTCTCATGCAGGGTTGCTTTTCTCATCTGGTTGTGTTTATGAGCACTTTTAATTTTAAATGCGAGTGATAGTTTTATTGTAGATCGCGTACATAGCGCAGGCAATTCAGCGCAAATTCAAAAATATCAGAGAAAAATGTTACGTGTGCGCGGATACCGCACCATAGGGAGGGAGAGAGCTCGTGCACAGAGAACTGGTGTGTGTGGGGGGGGGGGAGGGAAACACTACTAACCTTTCGTTAATTCATGATAAACTTGATCAACCATCTTCTGTCAGTAACATCTGTTGACTGTTAACGTTTACGTGAAAAGAAAAGTACACAGAGGAACCCAGGTAGAAAACACCACCAACTTTAAATTCCTTCACTCAGTGTCATGTAAGAGAGGCACTGTCGAGGTTAAGCACGCAGCAGTGAGAAAGTGTGCGCTCGAGAGAGAGGCGCTGCTGAGCGCTTGCAACAGCAAATTAAGCCGTTTTAGCAGTTTTTTTAATGGCCGATGTGCACACACAATTTTAGAAAAAAAGCCCCTAATGTAGAACTATTGGTAAACTAAAAAAAACTGTTAAAGTTGTTTTTATGTGCTTAAACTATTTAAAAAATGCCCAACGTGCAACTTTGCAAATACTTGTCATGTGGCTGGTTTGTCAAGCACTTCTCATGGTCTAACTGATCCCACAAGCTCAATGGGGTTAATATTCATAACTCTTCCAATTATCTGTTGCCCAATGCTTGTGTTTCTTTGCCCATGCTAACCTTCTCTTTATCTTGTTCTGTTTCCAAAGTGTATTTTCTTTACAATTCTGCCCATAAGGCCAGCTCTGTACTGTTATACATAAACCTGGTGTTGAGCACATCTATTTCTCAAACTAAAGTCCAACAATGTTCTTATTCTGTATCTGGGCCTTCCACATCTTTTTCTCTCCTGCAAGAACCTACTGTCCTTTGCAAACTCTAATGTACCTCTGCATGAAATCTTCAGACAGAAGTAATTGCTTTAAACAATGATTGATTAATGAGATTAATGTAAGTCATGCCAATCTTCTGTGGCAACTTAAAGACAACCACAAAGACAATAGCCCCTTTCACACTTATTTACTGTAAAATTACAGTTATGAGATTATGTGTGAAAAGAAAGTTTTTAAAAATACCAATAAATTGGTTATATTGTGAGTTGTAACATTACCAGTAAAATACCGCTGTTACACTATATGTAAACAGAGAAAATTATAGAGAACGCACTGATGTAAGAAGTCTGCTTATGGCCAATTACAGAGCTCTGACGGAGATGGCATGATTGTTTATATGGCAGTAAGCAGTAAGCACTGCTGCTTTTTAATGCTGAATACGATAATATTATGTGGCGCTTCGTGATTTTAAGAGCAATAAAACAAAAAGTTAAAAAGTTAAGTGATCCCCCTACACATGCCAGTCAGATGTCAAAAATATTGCAACATTAGACAGATAGAAGCACTTTTCCTGAGGAATGAATAATAAAGCACAACATTTAAAAATCAATTCTTAAAGAGACAGAACACCAAAAAATAAAAATTCTGTCATCATTCAAGGAACAATGTAAGAAACGTATATCAATTAATCATAAAATGGCCCTGATATTGCCATTTAAAAAGTGGAGTTGAAGCCCTCAACTGATGTTTATGTTGTCATTTTGTGTATTGGCCACCAGTTGTGTGATTGCAGTACCAGTTTAAGCCACAAGTTTTGTGATTGCAATACCAGTTTTGGCCACAATCCCACATACTGTTCCTTTGTTCCAAACCTCTATACATTTCTTTATTCTGATGAACACAAATTAAAATATTTTGAAAAATCTTAATAGCCAAACAGATCTGGGACACCATTAACTTCAATAGTATTATGTTTTCTATTGTGGAAGTCAATGGTGCCCCACATCTGCTTTGTTACAAAAAAAAATTCAGCAGAACAAAGACATTTTTACAGTACAAGTTTGGAACAACTAGTGAGTAAATAATAACTAAATTTCTAAACTGTATTAAATTAATATGCATAAGTCTTTCTTTCCATAAATGTTACATGAGAAAATTCTAGTATCGTAGTCTGTCTTTGAGCAACATAAGGTAACTTTTCATTTTGAGAACGCTGTATTGAATCCTAGCAAAAAAGATTTTATTTAAACATCCTGTTTACATGTATGTTTTCATAGCAGCTGATCTATATTGTGCATTTATTTCATAGGATGTGGACCCAAGGCCCTTTTATAGTTCTGAAAAGAAAAACATCAAGCATTGTACCTTACCTGTATACCTTGCAACATTAAAGTATTACAACTGATTATGTATTGTATATTAATAATAATACTAATAATTTTTATCCATGTCTAAGGATTTAAGACAGAATAAAAACATGCACTATATAAAAATGCTCATTTTCCACAGAGAAACCTCAGCTTGGGTGACAATAGCACTAAAGCTTATGTCTATCAGAACCTAGTGTAAACATCCGCAATGCTTTCTTCAAAATGGTGCACAATAACTCTGTCTGATAACAGTGAGTAATTTCCGTCTGGTTTCTGGAATGGTTTTAACAGAAAAACCTGTTTACTTTCTAAGTACAAACAGAAAATGAATCTCTTTTGTCCTCATACAAAACACAAGGTGTCTCACAAAAACAGTATACTTTTTTATTCAATAACATATAAAGGAGCACAGCCAACATCTTTGTAGGGTAAGACAAGAAAATCTAACCCTTGTTATTGCACCCTAACAGGCATAATTATGGGCTGTTTGCCCTCATGCATTTTTCACAAACCCAGAAGACAAACCGAAACCTGTAGCCTTGCTTTTTATACCTACTTTAGATCTATACATTATATATTTTTTAATAAACAAGAATATGAAGCAACTACAATATGTTGATGTATTTAATAATTATTTTATGATAGTACAATATGAATTACAAAAATGTGTGATAGCAGCATTAGTTTGCAGAGATGTAGCGTGACAACATGTGCAATGCAATGCATACATTACCAGTGAAAGTAATAACATTATAGCACATTATACAAGAGTGTTTTAAAAGAAGCATTATTCAAATTAGACTAAAAGACTGTTTGCAATCTAAACATGTTTCCAATCTCAGACTAAAAAGATAAGTAATAAATAGGAATAGATTGGTACATGAGTGAAGGTGAGATAAACATCAATGTAGAGATCTATGATAAGCCTGAGAAAAAAATGACTGTGGTTTTGACTGTGACTGTGAGAGCAAAGCTAAGACCATCTACAGGGCAGAGTGATTGTCAATCAAAGAAGTTTGGTATTTGAGTTATTTAGTTTGATGGCTTTAAACAGCAAGCTTTGTCAGGAAACTCGAACGTACGTGCACAGTCGAATGCATAGCCTTGCAAAGCATAGTTTATTTGACTTGTACGTGTATGCAGACGTTCGACGCATGCGCACTGCAACAAAATGCATTGCATCTTCTGGGCTACATACTACATTCTCCTGTACATGCATGCATGGTCACAAAAATCTGTCGATGCTTGTTTTTTTTGCATCACACGCACTGTACGTGGACTCTCGCATAAAAACGGGACTATATTAAATCACATTAACTTCCTTTATGCACCCTGTACATTGCAAGTGCAGCAGATCAGTTGTCACTGTAAAAAAAGGATTCATCTTCCTTTATGTAGGGCCCATACAAACACAGCAGGCCTATCGGGGAGATTATGTAACTCTGCTGAGCTGAGCAGAATGTAAGTGATGGTCTGATCCATCTCTGTACTCACAGAACCGTTTTATAAATGGGGCAAATCCTTTTAGTCTTGGACCGTGACCAAGTCTGCAAAGAAAATGAGGCAGAAGAAAAACTAAAAACTGATTGGGAAGGAAGTGTTGTGGAATGAGTCAAAAGAAAGAGATGTGGTCAGGAATTAATAATGCAATAATGCAATGCCAACTTCTCTATGTGAGTGGGATGGAGGGGGTGCGACAAAACTTGTAGACAGAGAATTTAAATCACCCTCTGTTGACACTTCATACTGCCGTGAAGAGAAAGGCTGTGACAATTTCTTAAATGCAAATATGAATTACAATTCTGCATACTGTTCGTTAACTCAATTTAAATTCACATCCCACTCTCCAGAGGCAAAAAAGCTGTAATTACTCCCTAAAAGTCCAGCCTCTCACTTCACAAAGTGTTAAATCTTACATCAGAGCTGTCTATCGAGTCTGTGTGACAAGAGGTGATGTGTTGTGCACAAGCTGGTACCATTTAAGTCTTATGGGACACCCACTCTCCCCTGTGTCAGTGTGTGTGAAAGAAGAAGAAAGAGCGAGACACCACAGTACACATGCAGCAGTACACTTCAGTTTATCACCTCACATTGTGAGGAATCACACACACACATAGGCTACACACAACACACTACCGCTATGAGATACTTATATGCATTAATTATTGTTTTAGGGTTTTTTTCCTCTTGATTTGTCCTCACCTTTCTCAGTATAATATTGAAATACTTGTATTGCCAGCTTAAAGGATTAGTACATTTTCTTAAAAGAAAAATCCAGATAATTTAATCACCACCATGTCATCCAAAATGTTGATGTCTTTCTTTGTTCAGTCGAGAAGAAATTATGTTTTTTGAGGAAAGCATTGCAGGATTTTTCTCATTTTGATGGACTTTGATGGACACCAACAATTGACGCTTGACTCAACACGTAATAGTTTTTTTCAACGGTGTTTCAAGGGACTGTGGACAATCCCAGGCGAGGCATGGGGGTCTTATCTAGCGAAACGATTGTCATTTTTGACAAGAAAAATAAAAAATATGCTCTTTTAAACCACAACTTTCCGTCTAGGTCTGTCCCAGCGCGACCTAACGTAAATGCGTAGTGACGTAGGGAGGTCACGTGTTACATATATAAAAACGCACATTTGCGGACCATTTTAAACAATAAACTGCCACAAAGACATTAATTAGTATCAGTTGACATACAACAATGTAGGAACGGTCCTCTTTCAACACACTTGTAAACACTGGGGCGGAGTTTCGCGTTTGTCCTCTGTGACCTCTTGACGTCATGACGTATTGCGTGGGGTCACCTGGCGCATCACGACCAGATCTAGACGAGAAGTTGTGCTTTAAAAGTGTATATTTTTTATTTTTCTTGTCAAAAATGACAATCGTTTTGCTAGATAAGACACTTATGCCTCGTTTGGGATTGTTTATAGTCCTTTGAAACTCCGTTGAAAAAAAAAACTGTTACGTGTTAAGTGTTAATTGTTGGTGTCTATTAAAGTCCATTAAAATGAGAAAAATCCTGCAATGTTTTCCTCAAAAAACATATATTCTTCTCGACTGAACAAAGAAAGACATCAACATTTTGGATGACATGGTGGTGAGTAAATTATCTGGATTTTTCTTTTAAGAAAATTGAATATTCCTTTAAAGGATTAGTACATTTTCTTAAAAAAAATCCAGATAATTTACCCACCACCATGTCATCCAAAATGTTCCTGTCTTTCCTTTTTCAAGCGAGAAGAAATTATGTTTTTTGAGGAAAACATTCCAGGATTTTTCTCATTTTAATGGACTTTAATGGACCCCAACACTTAACAGTTTTAATGCAGTTTAAAAGGACTCTAAATGATCTCAAACGAGGCATAAGTGTCTTATCTAGTAAAACGATTGTCATTTTTGGCAAGAATAATAAAAAATATGCACTTACGTGACTTTTCGATGTCATTACGCAATTACGTGAGGTCGCACTGGCGCGTCACATGAACGGAGGAAGACGAGAAGTTGTGGGTTAAAAGTGCATACCCTGTACTGTTCCTGCCAAAAATGACAATCGTTTCGCTAGACAAGACCCTTATGCCTCGTTTGGGATCGTTTAGACTCATTTGAAACTGTGTTGAAACTGCGATTTTAAACTGCATTAAAACTGTTAAGTGTTGGGGTCCATTAAAGTCCATTAAAATTAGAAAAATCCTGGAATGTTTTCCTCAAAAAACATAATTTCTTCTCGACTGAACAAAGACATCAACAGCTTGGATTACATGGTGGTTGAGTAAATTATTTGGATTTTTAAGAAAATGGACTAATCCTTTAATGTACTGAAACAACTAAAGTACGTCATTAGGAGCTTGGTAAACCAAGAAACCATAAACACTGTGGCTTGGTGCCATTTCAAAACATTAAAAAACGGTTCAACTGCTAAATTAAGTTTGGGGCTTGTTTTTCATAATAATAACAGATTTGCAATTTCATTTGCAAGAACATTACATGCTTCACCTTTGAAATCCTTTTGCATGTACAAGATGAAGGATGCTAATGATGTCTTCTACTGTAAATATTGAGCTAGTCAAGCAGTGTTTCATGCTGGTTACACAATCTGGCCATAATGGGTGATTACGCTATAGGGTGGTCAGAAAATCTCAGTTCAAATTTCTCACCGCCGCAGTCACAGTCCAACAGCAGCACGTCTTTATTTCATTAACATTTGTCAAGCAATTGCCTCCTGGCTTCAAGGTTGAGTATGTCACGGCAAACAGAGGACAAGACAGTCATGCAGACACATTTGCTGCTGGTGACAACAACCCTTTTACCCTTCATTTACTGTCCGTCACACTGCTTTACACAGAAGTAAAAGTAAATCAAAATCTAAAACACAATGACTTTCATTATTAATCCTTTTAATAACCTCAAATCAATTTTTTCATTTTTTCAAGGAGGCCTAGCAAAGATATTTCTTGTACTTTCTCTCTAGAGTCATCTTTTATACCAACTACCATACATTAAGAAACAGTTTGCTTCTCTTTACTGTAACATCTCTGGTATTAGGTCAGATATCTGAACCTAAAGCCCGAAGTGTACAAAAATGGACTATACTTTAGCTTTAAGTCTGCTGTTGACCTTTCCCTGAGAATGAGGAAACCCACTGATCCTGCTCAGTCCAACAATGCTAGGCAGGAAAGGGGCTCCATCCCTCAACCAATTAAAAAGTCTTGTGGTGGGCCGCATCAATGCGAGTCCGCCTGTAAAATATGATTCAGCAGATTTACAGCTCCATCTCAACATTCCCTTAAACGAGGAGTTCGCAGAATCAATCTTTGATCAATACCAATCTCCAGCAATGGCTATGAGGCAGAATCCACCAGCATCCCTATGGAGCTTTGCTTCTGGATAATAAAGCATACAGTACAAACAGAGAGGTATAGGACAGATCAGCCTAATGCCTTTTAGATGAGATGAGACAAGATGGTAATACGAGGGGACTTTATACCGGGATAAAACCTTCAGATTTTTGGAAAGATGTTTTATTAAACTCGTCTGCTTGTGCTATTAGAGGCAGGAGGCCCAAATTGTGTTTATTATACACCATCAGCTTTTCCACAGACCATGTCTACATATCATTTAGAGAAAGTTGCAGCCCACATTTAACTCTTTCCCCGCCAGTGTTAAAAAAAATTTGTCAGCCAAGCGCCAGCATTTTTTATTAAAATGTTCTTCTTTAAATGTATTAACATACAATATATCAAATGAAAGAAAAGACACTCTGCTTTCAAAAAAAGTTTCATCCTACCTTTATTTGTTCTCTTTTAACACCTCTCTTATATGGGTAGGTTTCTTAAAAAAATTGAGCAAAAAGCTGAGATAATTGCATTTTTGTGAAGGACTTTTGATAGAGATCAGATGCAGAGCGATCTTTAAAACATCCCCGGATTTCTTTCTCTTTCACGTGAGGCGCTACTTCCGGGTTGTATAAGTTGTGGAAGTGCGCCCCCTGTTGGATTTGGGGAAAGACGGAAATTCTCGTCATTGGCAGGGAAGCGTTTTCTCTTAATTGACGAGTTATCTCGTCAATGGCGGCGAAAGAGTTAAATACTGATTATTTAAGTCAGTGTGTTGTAATAGTCGTGTTTAATAACTTGGTGGCCATTTACACTGCAGTTGAAAATCTAAAACAGCCAAACACTTTCTATATGTGACAGGTAAATTTAAAATCGACAACAGCAAAACAATAGACCAGCATGCGGTGTTGTAACAGGAAATAATGGCACAGCTGGATACACAAAACATTTAGTTGACACAAAACAACTTGAATATATTTGAATATATTACATTTTAAAGGGTGCCACTAACTTGCTTAACATCTCAGCAGTATTGTCACATTTATAGCACATTTTATTTGCAACTGCTGCAGTGTGATTATTGTAAATTTGTTGTAAAAGTAAAGCCAAAGAAAGATTTAACTATAGTGTAGTTTAAATCAAATGTAGTATGTCATCATGTGCAGATGGCATATTTTGCAATGCAATTTGTGATGCTGGAACAGAAATAAACAAACTATACTGAAACTAAACCATAACCATTCTGTACAAACAAGATAAAAACGTTTATGCACCATTACACTAGACAAAATTGAAAATAAGAATTTGAAAGTGCATTGTAAAACAAAAATACATTGACCTAATAGTTTCAGGACAGTCACAGAACCTGCAGAGTCTGAGAAGTTATTTGGAAACCTGAAGGTTGTGATGCTAACCAAACTAAAAGGTTTATATATTACAAACCAATGTAGGTTATGCCTGCTGAGAGATCTTGTGTTCAGAAATTCCGCACAAAGTCACCAGAAAAAAATGTCTATGTGTTTTTTTTTTGCCTCCTCACACCTCATCTGTTTGTCACAGTGGGACAAGTGCTGAGCTGGTTTAATTCTTTAAACATGTGCCAAAAGAAGCAAGATTCAGTTCTAAATTTAAATACGGCCGGCATTTCAAACAGACATCTCGACTGAATTTTGCAAAGTGCAGCGTAGTGCATTTTCAAGCAATGCAAGAAACTTTAAAAATAAAAGAAATACTACATATTCCAGGTCAATTCAGGCAATTGAGAACCCTGAACAATTAAGTATAGCCTGACTTATGGATTTGCTCTGGTCATTAACACAATCTTAAAGGAATATTCCATTTTCTTAAAAAAAAAATCCAGATAATTTACTCACCACCATGTCATCCAAAATGTTGATGTCTTTCTTTGTTCAGTCGAGAAGAAATTATGTTTTTTGAGGAAAACATTGCAGGATTTTTCTCATTTTAATGGACTTTAATAGAGCCCAACATTTAATACTTAACACTTAACAGTTTTTTTCAACGGAGTTTCAAAGTACTATAAACGATCCCAAACGAGGCATAAGGGTCTTATCTAGCAAAACGATTGTCATTTTTGACAAGAAAAATAAAAAATATCCGCTTTTAAACCACAACTTCTCGTCTAGATCTGGTCGTGATGCGTCATGACGTCAAGAGGTCACAGAGGACGAACGCGAAACTCCGCCCCAGTGTTTACAAATGTGTTGAAAGATGACCATTCCTACGTTGTTGTATGTCAAATGATACTAATTAATGTCTTTGTGTCAGTTTATTGTTTACAATGGTCTGCAAATTTGCGTTTCATATATGTAACACGTGACCTCCCTACGTCACTACGCATTTACGTTAGGTCACGCTGGGCCGGATCCAGACAAGAAGCCGTGGTCCAAAAGTGGACACTTTTCATTTCTCCTGTCAAAAATGACAATCGCTTCGCCAGACAAGACCCCCACGCCTCGCCTGGGATCGTCCACAGTCCCCCGAAACTCCGTTGAAAAAAACTGCCAAGTGCCGAGTTAAGTACAGTGGTGGTGTCCATTAAAGTCCACCAAAATGAGAAAAATCCTGCAATGTTTTCCTCAAAAAACATAATTTCTTCTCGACTGAACAAAGAAAGACATCAACATTTTGGATGACATGGTGTTGAGTAAATTATCTGGATTTTTCTTTTAAGAAAATGGAATATTCTTTTAAAGTAACATGAGCAATATCTATAACACAACATCCAGTTTTCCTCTAGCGTAACTGGTAGAGCATTAAAGCATTGTGTTAGCAACACAAAGTTCATAGGTTTGATCCCTATAGGGGACACAGATACGGATGAAACTGTATGGACTTACTGCACTGCAAGTGGCATTGGATGAAGGTATTTGAAAAGTTCACCATGTATCGTATCAAGTCACACAATTTCTCGCTCTCTCTTACAGGCTCACTCTTAAATGCATGCTTGCACACACACGCACCTTGCGCTTGAAACCGGCCATCCCTGCAGTGTTTAAAGTAAAAGCACAGCGAGAGAGATAAATGTAGAGCCGGTCGTGTTTGACTGCTTGTTGACTCCAGAGAGCAGCTTTCCTTTCAACAGCTCCTCGGCTGAGAGCAGAACAGGACTGATTGCAGCAGATGTTGGCACTTGAGTGGCGGAAAGCTTGAGGTAATTAGTGCTCAGTGCTAGCGATGTCTGACTTCTTCTCTTCCTTTCTGTCTCTTTCTCTCTGCAATGACCAGCATCACATCATGCAGTGCTACACAGAATACTGCAGGAATAAAATGTAACCAATTGCTAATCAGCAGAATCCAAACAAGTTCTCTTAAATATGAGGTTCTAAACTGCTGGGTCGTGACCTGAATATGGGGTGCAGGTTTGCTCTGGGGGTCGTGGACAGTATGATGCTAAATGCAAATTATAATGCAATGTACGATATTTATGTGTCATGATCCTGTCAGCCCTGTATGTCTTTTTACGTGTTTTATGTGACAGGATCATGGCAGCCCTTATTATTTTTGTCTTGTTTTGTGTGGACAGTCGCGTGGCCTGTGTTCTGTGTACCTCATGCTCTCCTGTCTTTAGTCTTGACCCTTTCCCACTTGTTTCCATGTTAATTATTCATTATTATACCATGGGGCAATGTTCCCGTGGGTGTTGATAATTTTTCTGTAAATCGCACACCTAACTTGTTAAATGTCTTAAAAATAAGCACTAGATCAATGGATTTGATAACCTTGGTATAAGTAAGGAATAATTGATGACGGGACATTGAATTATAAGAAAATAATGCACACCCAAGGTGGTTATGCGGTACGACGAGAAGTGGAGTGCCGTTCCACCGCGGGTGTGCATTATTTTCAAATAATTCAAAGGACCGGAGTCAATTATTCCACTTATACCATGGTTACCAAAAACATTGCTCTGGTGCCTATTTTTAAGACATTTGAAAAGTTAGGTGTGCGATTATCGAAAAATAATGCATACCCATGGAACATTTCTCAACCAATCAGAACACAGCATTCAACAGACCCGTGGTATAAGCGGAATAATTGACTCCGGACCTTTGAATTATTCGAAAGTAATGCACACCCGCTGTGTAACAGCACTCTGCTTCGCATCGTGCCGCATAACCACCTTTGGTGTGCATTATTTTCTGCATTTATGTGTGTGCATTTATTCCATTTATTTCTTACTTAGTTTATGCCCTACACCTGTCTGTCCTCGTTTCCTAGTTTAGTTCTCCTCTATTTAATGCCATTGTGTCTGATGTCTCGTGCTGGATCCTTATGCACCTTTTAATGCCGTTGTGTGTTCCTGTCTCATCTTGTTCTACCCCGCTATGTGTCATGTTATGTTATATTATTTGGATGATTGGCCTTGTTTTCCCCCTTAAGGGTATTTTTTGTAATTAATAAAAGTCTTTTTGGTTTTGAGCTGTCTGCAATTGGGTTCTGTCCACTCCCCCCACACATGAAATGTATGTCCAGTCTTTCTCATCCCTACACACGCAAAAAATATAGGCCTATACAAAAGCTCTCACCAGGACAGCACTACTTTAAAATGTCCTAATATGTACAGATGTGTATACTTAAAAGTTTAAACAACTCGAATTAATAAGTAATTTCAACTTTTTTGACTAGTAAAAAGTTGCTATAAATTACAAAAATAAAGATAACTTAAGTCCAATCAACTTAATTTTTTTATTATACCAACTCCTTACTAGTCAAGAAAGTTAAAATGACTTGTTAATTCAAGTTGTTTAAACTTTAAAAATCAAGTGCAACAAGGATTTTTTTACAGTGTACCTTTGAGGTACTATATGCACTTTTTAAGTTTAAAGATGTACTTTTTGAAAGGGTACCGAACAAGTGACAGCTTTTGTACTTTTTTCAATGTAAAATATACGTATTTAAAATACAGCTAAACACATTTTTTGTTCTCTTCTCCTTTCTCACTTCCTTTTCCAAAAGGTATTGTATTAAAAAAAAACATTTTTAAATTGTATAACTTTGTTTAGCACATTATTGCATGAAATAGTATGTAATGTACAGTAAAATAAATAGGATTAAATGTCTTTTACATTTGAATATGTACAAACATGGAAGTGTTTGGTGGCTTCTACACATTGAAAAAATATAAGTATGTATTAATTTGTCTAAGTTGAGGTAAGAACATAGTAAAATATTGATGTGGTGTTTTCCTTTAACACACTAAAACTATAAAACACATTAGTTTTGGGTGGTCTTGGCAGTTTAAGTACATAATTTAACTACAATTCTAAAAAATAATCCATAATGTAAAGCCATAAAATTTACAAGAAGCATGTGAAATAAAGCAAAGTGGTAGCCGTAGACAGGACAGGATTTATGAAATGAATGATCCTTTAGTTTGCTGTGTGCTAGTCTCTGTCAGTATTAGGCCTCGTCTGTGCCAAATGCTTGTCATGGCCACTGCCTTATTCTCTCAGTTGAGTGAGAGATACTAGGAGGGATTAAACTACGGCCCAGATATCCTGGACAAAAACTGCTGTGATCAGACAACTTTCCCGCTCTGTCCTACACCATCTTATGCACTCCTTGATTCAGCCAGCGAGACGGCCAACACGGATCCCCGAACAGATTAACACAGTCCATCTCCTCCATCAGTATGCAAGCAGTTTGGCTAAAAGCTTTGATTCAGTTCAGTGATCAGAGATTTGCTGTTCAGAGGACATCTGTCCCGCTCGATCGGCTTTGAGAACCCATTCCACTAAGTTTGCCCATGTGGAGGGCGGATCATAAGCACCGGCTCTCACACTCTTCTGCTTCCTGCTATGGTCCACCTGCCTGTGGAGGTTTGCGTCAGTGAAAGCTAAATTAATGGAGAAACAGAGGAAGGGCTGTTGGGTGAACTGGCTGGGTTTATGGTGGTGGTTCATTAGAAAATGCTTCAGGCAACTGCCTGGCTGAGAAGCTTGAGTATGGGGTAATTCATGACCAAGACATTCCTTCGAAAAGATTACAAACTTACAAAGCATGTTCGGTGACTTCTTTTACTCAGTCACAGTACTGCTATAGTTGCCTAATGTTGCTGGCACTGGTCTTTTGTCTCCTAAATAGGAACCCAGTGGACTGAATATATGGGTTTAGCAATTCAAACTTTCTCTGCCAAGGGATATCCCTGGTTTTGATTTGCTGCCAAAACATGGAATAAAGCATTTAGATATCATTGAACAAAAGGAAAGAGGACCGACCTTTATGTCATCCACTTAAATAATGTAATAAAAACAACACTATACAATAGTGTGGCTAGACTCTATGACAAGCAACAATATAAGGGTTACCATAAGAAAAAAAACACATAATCGCATGGTCTACGTACCTATTTTGCAATGTTGCTAACTTCATATCATTCAGATGATCTTTTAGTATGTTTAGTAATGTTTAAGTACAATCTGCTTTTACCTTTGTAACTTTTTTAATTCGCACTTTGTTTGACAGTTATATGTTTTGTAGGACGTACATCATTAGTCTGGGAGCCCCGCCCACAACATTTCAGGTCGGGAAGTTCTGGCGTCGCTCTGTTATGGCGCAACTATGCTCGACCCAAAGCTCGTCAAACTAATCAACCACATCAAAGAGAGATTGTGTTAAATCGGTTTACAACAAAGACGGCTGCCACTGTAGAATTGAGATGTGAAGAAGTCTGTTCTAGAAGATATTGACAGCACATTGATTTTAAAAGAGAAACGCGATCAAGGCATTTGTTGATCGGAAAGATGTTTTTGTAACGCCACACACTCGGTTGCTCTGATTGGTTGTAGATCCTTATTTTGGGATTACATTGTATTTTTTTATTTCAATACATCATCCATAAACATGATTTGTGAGTCCAGATTAGGAATGTCAATTTATGCAATTTCCCATATTTGAGGATTGTTTAAATTACTGATCAATCAATCGAATAATCGTTAACTGTAATAAAGCAATAAGCCTTTACTGCTGTGGCATATAGCCAATGACATAAAAGTGTGCGTTAAAACGCCGGCTTCCTCACGCGAATTAAAAGATTTATTTTGACTAAATAACATGCTGGGATTGTAAAATGAGAAAATTTTACAATTATCTCGTAATGAAATATAATGACTAATAGACACAGTGTATAACTCTGCCTCACATACGCACTCTGCAACAGTTGCATATCCTTGTGTCCATGACATGTCGAAATAAAAGTTTCATTATCATCAAGTGTTATTTCTTTAGTTGTTCACCTCGCTTTCCGAGTCGTTGACACAGCGTTTGTTGTAATTATATCCAAGAAGCACACAAAGAGCACTATTCCTGTCATCACCTTACCTGCGGCATACTTTCAGCAAAGATGGAGCACCTCAGCCAGTCAATAATGATCAGCGATATATGTTGTGGGCGTTCAGAGTGTAATGACAGTCAGTTACAGTTTACATTTTACAATTT
The DNA here is from genome assembly GCF_027580225.2 of Misgurnus anguillicaudatus. Taxonomy (NCBI): domain Eukaryota; kingdom Metazoa; phylum Chordata; class Actinopteri; order Cypriniformes; family Cobitidae; genus Misgurnus; species Misgurnus anguillicaudatus. Next base: position 17,225,946 of record NC_073347.2, on the reverse strand, counting down.
CTTGCCAGAATTTAAGATTATATTTTAATCTGTTCATTAAAAACGGCTTCTGTTCTCCTTCCCTGTGTATAGGCGCGTTGCTATGCTAATCTTGCAGGCTTCCCTGAAGAGGGTCTTTGCTTTCAGTATCCTAACCGTATTTGCAATTTTTGCATTTTCTGTATCGGACCCTCTCAGATTCACTGCGGATGCCATTTCATTACGTTGGCAGCCAGGCTCGTCTAGCATGACGTTAACAGCTCAGGTGTGTGTTTGACATCGAGCATCATTTTGATCATGGCTAGTTTAACTTCTCCGCGCTCAATACATTTTTTTCTCCGGTATGTGTGTGTTTTGGGCAGGTGCCGCACACACTTGTGTACGACAATCGGTAAGCTATATCGATTTAATTCTTATACATTCCTAGTCCAGATCGATTCCTACGGAAACTGAAGGTAAAGACAACAACTCACATCATTCCACGCTCCTTAACCCTAACCGCTGTAAAATGTTTTGGTCCTGCTCGATTTTCGTTGACTGAGTAAAATAATGGAAAGTTTTTCATAAGATCCCCTGGGGTCAATGTGTTAGAATCACATAAACTTCACAGATGCTGTCGGGAGAACAAGCACCCGTCTCCCAGTGCCTCTCGCATTGGATGTTGATGACTTACAATCTTTCCCATCACAGAAAACAACCACAGGTTTATCAATGCCATTAAAGTATTATTTTGCTTGTTTGTTGATCACGAAGTATAAAGTAGATGAGGAAAACTAAGATTCTGTGTACTCAACGCGCCGCTATTGTTTGTTTACATTGCGTGGAATGGTGCGCTGTAATATGTGGAGCGGATTTATTGCGTTCTGTAGAAAAGGAGGAGTGGTGTTTATCGCGTTTTGGGAAAAAAGGGAGAAAAGATGACAGAATAACACTGAGGATATTGGATTTTGCGTCAAATTAAGAATTTACTTTTAAATACTGACCTGATATAATACTGATTTTGGCAGTAACTCATTTTTTTCAAAAATGGCGTTTATCGCGTTTTGGAATCAAACTCTTCATATTGTGCCTTTAAAAGAAGCTGTATTAAGTCAATTAATTACACTTACGAAAAACAAACAAAGAGTGTACGTAAACAGTGACAAAACTGACAAAAACCCTTCTTCTTTAAGCAACAACACAACTGCACAGTAAACACTCTCATTATTTCCAGCACCAACAGGTGACTGCTATTCAAAGCCCTTGGACACCACTGCACTATTGACCTTGAAGAACAAACTACTAGGAACAGATCAATAAAAGATCTCCCTCTGGAGCAAGCATGTGGATCCAGCAGAAAACAAGTCCCACTGCACTATTGCCCTTCCTTTTAATAACTCATCCAATAAAGCCTCCGCTGCAGATACAGCTCACCTCTTTATTGAACAACCAGTGACATGCTTGTCCACAAGCACTACCATTTCCCATAAGCCCATTTTGGATGCCATCATCAAACTTCAAATCATACTCACATCCATTAAAAGAGCCCAAATTTTAGAGAATGTCTGACCCAGATCCTCATTGTGATTAAATAAAACACTTTCCTTTCCCCGGTTTCTTTCTGGATGCTGCCCATCCAGTGCTTGGCAGATGGTTATGGTGAGAGGAAGCTAAAATAAGCCTTATGGGAGAATGAGATCTTTCTGCTTGAGATCACAGCTGTTTGTTCTTCTCGCCTCCCTCTTCCCATTCAATATCTATCTTTCTCCCTCGCAGTGGCTTTATATACACACATTTGATTAGGAATAATGTAAGTATGCTTACATAAACTAAACAAGTCTTATGGCATTACTGTAGATAACAATGTCTTTATGGACTTATTTTTGCAATGGTAAATGTTCTCAAGATTGCATGAAAGAAAATAAATGTTTGTCATGTGATGTATCAACATAGTGGATGTAATAGGTCACAATTTTATTCACACTACCTATATTCATACTATATAGAAGGTACTGTTTTAATGGCTTATGTGTACTTCATTTAATTTAGTACATACCATCACAGTGTGTGGTTTCGAATGCAGGGTATGTTTATTAAGTAACCTGTTGATCGTCTCAAAGGTCAATGAAACAGCCTGAAATAGCCATGTCAACACCTACTATCTCTCACAGTATAATCAGTGCCAAATGTCACTGCAGACCAAAACCATTATGAGCAATAATTATCATAATAAATACCTAAACAATCATTAGAGGAGATAATCTTTCCCACTCCCTGTTAGTTATTGACCCTGGCCATCCCCAGACAAGTTCCTCAAGCCTTCCTCAAATTAAAATTGGTTGATTACTTGTTTCATTTTCACAAGGTCATTGTGGTAAGTGAGCGTGGGAGTGGAAAACGCATCTGAACTCATCAAGGGGATGGCACCTGTAGGCCATCTCATCACACCAGACCCACTGATTGATTTGCAAAAAGAAGGGGGTTGAGACACTGGTTGAACGTGAGACTGGTGGGGTGGAAGGTCTCTCTGGGTTTATTTAGCACCTTATAGCATAATTAGACAAAGATGAAAGAGGGTGTTGGTCATGTGACTCAACTTATGCATTCAAAAAAAAAAATGTATGCTATTATAATCAGAGTCTCCCTATTCATTGGCCATTACTGGGGAAGGCTTCTCACTGGAAAATGAAAGTTCTGACGTCATATAGACTCCTTAAATATACGTTAAAATATATGTTAGCAGCCAATGTTAATTTGGGACAAATATGATGTTATTAAATGTTAAACTATGTGAGTGGCGCGTCAGGGATTTGAGCAGCATCCAGAGTCATAGCCGACAGCCCCCGTCAGACGCCGCCGATGTGCGTACATAGAAAATAATGTGTTCAGTTTTTAGATTCATGGCATGACGCGGCGCTTCTCGTCCAGTGTGCGACCCCCTTAACCCTCATTTTGCTTCAAAACATAATACTTCATAATACTCCAACCCGTATGAATTCATATGATAACTTTGCATGAATAAAAAAGACCTAACTTAAATTTAGTTAATATAAATTAGCCATTTTGAGAAATTAAACCATTATAAATATCCATTAAACTAAGGAATAGTTCACCTAAAAATAAAATTTCTCCCATCATTTATTCACCATCATGTTCTCCTAAACCTGGATAAGTTTGTTTATTCTGTTGAACACAAAAGAAGATATTTCAATAAATGGTGATAAGCACAGAGTAGACTGTACCCATTGACTTCCATAAAATTTTTTATTCCTACTATGGAGGTCAATGGTTATTGTCAACTGCACTGCAAAAAATGACTTTCTTACTTAGTATTTTTGTCTTGTTTTCCGTAAAAATCAGGACTTCGAACCAGACTTTTGCCCAATTGGTTCGTTCCAAACATTTTAACGTTTCTGGTTTTTGGTTGAACCCCAAAATTTATGTTCCTGAACCGGTTAGAACAAAAAAAATAAAGTTCCCGAACCGGTTAATAACATTCCATGTCAGCTGTGGGACATAAAAATAAGTAGGCTGATCATTAGGACATTAAACTTCAATTATTAGTCTACATAATTGTAATTCTGACATGCCTACATTTGTTTCAGCATTATACATGAATTAAGACAAGGACAATTTCTGCCATGTCGTTTATTGGCAAACAACTTAAACAAATGCTTTTATTAGAAAAAGAATACTGTGGTTCGCTTGCTTTTTGAAACGCGTCTCTCCATGTATGCACTTTTGAGTGCACTTAAACACGTGCACACTCACAGATGGAGGACGAATTCCAAATGGCGCTTCAGGAAGAAGATGCAGCATAAACAGTCGCTCCACATAAACTGAAAATTACGTTGTTTTTCAGTCGTAATTCAGTTCCGCTTTATTCGTCACATGTATTTTAATGGACTACAGTATGAGAGACAGTAGCGCAACTCTCTCTCAAGTTTATACATTAAGAGTTCTGATCTTTTAAGGGCATAGAGATAATCATGTTTGATTGGAGTTGGACCGGACACATTCAGTAGTGCTGCCTTATTTTTTTAGGTTTAATTTCACAGAATTCATGATAAATTTATGTATTTTATAAACATCTCATAAAACCGGGGTCCCCCTGGCACCATCTCGTGGCCCCCCTGAGGGCACCGTACCCCAGTTTGAGAACCACTGGCCTACAATATTTACCTCTTATGATTGAGCATTAGAGACTTGGGCTTGAGTATAGGCTACTTGCTGGTGGCAAACTTCGCATTTCTTGTCAAAGAACGAAAAAAAATAATGGTATTAACCGGTTACTATTATTTTAAATAAACGTTTCTGTACCGGAACATATATTTTTAAAGTTTCTGGTTTTGTTTCTGTTCCTCGCAAAACATCAAAAGTTTCTGGTATGGTTTTCGTTCCGTGAACCGGTTCAAAGCCTTGGTAAAAATATCGAAAAACTCTTAAATCAAGATGTATTTTTTGATGAGCAAATGACCTAAGAAAATAAGACTAGTTTTTAGACAAAACATATCAAATTTAAGCCAATTTGTGCTTAAAACAAGCAAAAAAAAAAAAAAAATCTGCCAATGGAATAGGATTTTTTTTTTTAGTAAATTTAAGAAAAAAAATGTCACGGTAGGATAAGTCCATCGTGACTTTCTGTGTTGTGTTTGTCTGTATGACTGAACTGTGTGTGTGTGCGTGGCTGATCGCTAATGATCTGAGTGAGTGCAGGTGTGCGTGATTGCTTTGCTCCAGCTGGTGGTAGTTACCAATACGGCATATATACTCACCCATTCTCTCTTCTCACTGCCAGATGATTACGCTACATGTCTCACCAGTGTTCTCGTGTTCGTGTGTTCCTGTGATCTCGTCTTCGTGTGGAGTTTTGCCCGTTTGTGTATCCGGTTTCACCCGTCAACCAAACTTCATCCACGCTCACCAGGAATTGTCACCGCAGCCTTTGTCTGTCCAACCATTTCAGCACTATCATCTGTGTCATCGGTTTAAATAAACCTTTGTTTCATCTCACCTGGCATTTGCTTCCTGTTATTCTCATCCGTTCATAACAGAATCATCTGGCCATCATGGAAGCAGCAGGTAAAGGATCCCCGGCTAGGTTCGAAGAATTCATCACCGCTGCCATTCATCGCTTCACCACTCAGGATAGTCGTATCGAGGAACTGAGCCGGGGAATGAAGGACATGACAGACAAAGTGTCTGAGCTCACCCAGGCGATCCAACAGCTGACGCTACCCACTGCGCCACCCGCACCGTCTGTTCCTACCACACCACCCGTGAGCGCCTCCCGTCAGGAACCAAAGCTCTCCACGCCGGAGAGATATGCAGGTGATCCAGAAGGTTGTAGATAATTTCTATCTCAATGCTCTCTTCATTTCTTTCTTCAGCCCCAGACCTACGTTTACGAAGAAAGCAAAGTTGGATTTGTGTTGTCTCTGCTGACGGGAAAGGCGGCGCGTTGGGGAACAGCGGTGTGGGAGAATCGCGATCCGTGTACCCAGAATTTTGAGGCGCTTTCCACGATGATGAGAAAGGTGTTCGATCGATCTGCCGTGGGAAGAGACGCTGCCAGGAAATTGGCTGATCTTCGTCAGGGTACACGGTCGGTTTCTGATTACGCCATTGACTTTCGTACGCTTGCAGCGGACACGCATTGGAACGAAGAGGCGCAGTGGGATATTTTCCTGCATAGGTTAACCGGCCGCATTCAACGTGAGCTCCAACACGGGGAGATTCCAGACTCTTTGAATGGTTTGATTGAGGTGGCCATCCGTGCGGATATTCGATTAAGGACTATTTCTGCTTACGACGATGAAGATGGGTCTCAGGCTGGCAGGGAGAAGACGCCCCCGTCGAGAGAGTCTGCGGCCGGTTCATCCTTTTCCGATCCGGAGCCCATGCAGGTGGGTCGAGCTCGGCTTTCCCGGGAGGAGAGGATTCGTCGTCGATCTCTGGGTCTTTGCATGTACTGTGGAGAGGCCGGGCACCCCCTCCATCGGTGTCCGGTAAAAGGCAACGCCCGAGAGTAGTGCTGGGGTTACTTTCGGGCGGAATCTCTTCAGCAAAGACCCCATTAACATCTACCCTCCTCCCGGTGAAGCTGCGGTGGCGCAATACACATCTCACCTGTGACGCACTACTGGACTCGGGAGCCGAGGGGAATTTAATCGATCACCACTTTGCACGTAAGCTCCAGGTTCCATTGACAGTTCTCTCCAAACCCATCTCACCCTTCGCACTCAATGGTAGTGAACTATCTGTCATTACACACATCACGGACCCGGTCACCATCTGTATTTCTGGAAATCACTCTGAGACTTTGCAATTCTATGTCACCGTTTCCCCTCTGGCTCCCATTGTACTTGGACATCCTTGGCTGCTGAAACATAACCCATCTATCAACTGGAGATTAGGAACTATCACCGGTTGGAGTGAAGCTTGTCATAAGTCTTGTCTTGTTTCTGCTTGTGTATCTGTCTCTCCATCTGTGTTTCCTGAGGAGACGGTGGACTTGACTAACGTGCCCGTGGAGTACCAGGACCTGAAGGGAGTGTTCAGTAAGTCTCGGGCTGATTCTCTACCTCCTCATCGTCCCTATGACTGTGCCATATAGTTATTGCCAGGTACGTCTCCGCCTAAGGGCAAGCTTTACTCTCTATCTGTTCCTGAGATGAAGGCCATGGAGAAATACATTTCTGATTCTCTAGCAACCGGATTCATCCGTCCTTCCTCATCTCCAGCGGGGGCGGGGTTCTTTTTTGTTAGTAAAAAGGATGGATCCTTGCGACCTTGTATTGATTACCGAGGGTTGAATAACATTACGGTAAAGAATACTTATCCTTTGCCGTTAATGTCTTCAGCTTTCGAGAGGTTGCAAGGAGCATCCGTTTTCACAAAATTGGATTTACGCAATGCTTATAATTTGGTTCGCATAAGGGAGGGGGACGAATGGAAAACTGCTTTTAACACCCCTCGTGGCCATTTTGAGTACTGCGTTATGCCTTTCGGTCTATCTAACTCGCCGGCAGTTTTCCAAGCACTCGTTAATGACGTGTTGCGAGACATGGTAGATCCGTTTCTGTATGTTTACATGGATGACATACAGATTTTTTCTTTGTCTCTCCAGGAACATGTGCAACACGTACGACGAGTGCTTCTTAGGTTGCTAGAGAATGGGCTTTTTGTCAAGGCGGAGAAATGCGAATTTCACGCACAGTCTGTTTCTTTCCTAGGGCACATCATTTCGACTGAGGGCGTCCGTATGGATCCGGAGAAGGTTAAGGCTGTGGTTGATTGGCCATCCCCAGAGTCTCGCAAGGCCCTGCAGAGATTTCTGGGGTTCGCCAATTTTTACCGGCGTTTTATTCGCAATTTCAGCCAACTAGCCGCACCTCTGACTGCCTTGACCTCCGCTAGTACTGCGTTCAGGTGGTCGGAGGCAGCCCAGACTGCCTTTACCAAACTGAAAGGCTGCTTTGTTTCAGCCCCAATTCTTGTGGCCCCTGATCGTAAGCGTCAGTTCATAGTGGAGGTCGATGCGTCAGATGTGGGGGTAGGAGCCGTGTTATCTCAACGCACATCCTCAGACGGAAAGGTGCATCCCTGCGCGTTGTATTCCCATCGTTTATCGCCTGCCGAACGTAATTACGACATTGGTAATCGGGAATTGTTGGCTGTCAAACTAGCACTGGAAGAATGGCGGCATTGGCTTGAGGGGTCGGGTGTGCCTTTCATAGTTTACACTGATCACAAGAATCTCGAGTACATCAAATCTGCTAAACGCTTGAACTCTAGGCAGGCTCGGTGGGCTTTATTTTTCGGTCGTTTCGATTTCACTTTGTCCTACCGTCCAGGTTCTATAAACACCAAACCTGATGCTTTGTCCCGCATTTTTGAGCGTTTCGATCGTGCCTCCTCTCCCGAGCCCATTTTACCGGAGACCATATTCATCTCCGCGCTCTCATGGGAGATCGAATCGAAGGTGACCAAAGCCTTAGAAGGGGTAACGCCCCCGGCCCGTTGCCCACCGAACTGGTTATTTGTGCCAGAGGGACTGAGATCAGAGGTACTTAAATGGAGCCATAATTCCAGTATAGCTTGCCATCCAGGGGTCAGTCGAACCAAGTTTTTGGTTAAGCAACGATTTTGGTGGCCAGGGATGGCTCGTGACACACACGATTTTGTATTGGCTTGTTCGGTTTGTGCTGTGGGTAAGGCATCTAATCGTCCTCCTGACGGGTTACTTAGACCGCTGCCAGTCCCTTCGAGACCCTGGTCCCATATTTCGCTCGATTTCATTACCGCCCTCCCACCCTCCCAGGGTAATACGGTGATTTTAACCGTAGTGGACCGATTCTCGAAGGCGGCTCATTTTATTCCCTTGCCCAAATTGCCTTCAGCCAAGGAGACAGCGGTCGCTATCGTTGACCACGTATTCCGGTTACATGGCCTTCCGACAGACGTGGTCTCCGATAGGGGCCCCAATTTATATCTAAATTTTGGCGTGAGTTTTGCAAGTTGCTAGGGGCTACGGTTAGTCTGTCTTCGGGGTTTCATCCTCAAACCAATGGTCAAACCGAGCGAGCCAATCAGGATGTGGAAAGAGTGTTGCGATGTTTGGTCTCCAAAAATCCTTCCTCCTGGAGCCAACAACTCTCTATGGTGGAGTACACGCACAATTCATTACCAGTGTCAGCTACGGGCCTGTCTCCGTTTAAGTGTAGTTTAGGTTACCAACCACCATTGTTTCCCAGTCTGGAATCCGAGGTCGCGGTTCCCTCCGCACACGCTTTCGTCCAGAGGTGTCGTCGCACTTGGAGTAGGGCACGTGAGGTCATACTCCAGGTGAGACAGCGCACCAAGGCCAAGGCCGATCGCCACCGGTCGAAGCCTCCCGTTTACGTCGTGGGTCAAAAAGTGTGGCTTTCTACTCAGAATATTCCGATGCGTTCCGTCTCGAATAAGTTGACTCCCAAATTTATAGGCCCATTTGCTGTTGCTAAAATCATTAATCCAGTAACAGTCCGCCTTAATCTCCCTCCTGTGTACAGACGAATTCATCCGGTTTTCCACATTTCTAAAATTAAACCCGTGTTTAAATCTCGTCTTAATCCGCCTGTCCCGGTCCCCCCCCGCCTCGCATCGTAGATGGGGAACCAACCTTTTCGATCAATCGTATTCTGGACTCTAGACGGAGGGGACGCGGATTTCAGTACTTGGTGGATTGGGAAGGTTACGGTCCGGAGGAGAGAAGTTGGGTTCCGGCTCGGGACATACTGGATCACTCCCTTATTGATGATTTCCATCGCAGGTCAAGGAGCCCGGGAACGTCAGGTGACGTTCGTGGGGGAGGGGGTACTGTCACGGTAGGATAAGTCCATCGTGACTTTCTGTGTTGTGTTTGTCTGTATGACTGAACTGTGTGTGTGTGCGTGGCTGATCGCTAATGATCTGAGTGAGTGCAGGTGTGCGTGATTGCTTTGCTCCAGCTGGTGGTAGTTACCAATACGGCATATATACTCACCCATTCTCTCTTCTCACTGCCAGATGATTACGCTACATGTCTCACCAGTGTTCTCGTGTTCGTGTGTTCCTGTGATCTCGTCTTCGTGTGGAGTTTTGCCCGTTTGTGTATCCGGTTTCACCCGACAACCAAACTTCATCCACGCTCACCAGGAATTGTCACCGCAGCCTTTGTCTGTCCAACCATTTCAACATTATCATCTGTGTCATCTGTTTAAATAAACCATTGTTCATCTCACCTTGCATTTGCTTCCTGTTATTCTCATCCGATCATAACAAAAAATCTTACTCCATTGGCAGATTTGTTTTGCTTGTTTTAATCATAAATTCACTTAAATTTGATATGTTTTGTCTAAAAACTAGAGTTATTTTCTTAGGTCATTTGCTTATCAAGAAAATACATCTTGATTTAAGAATTTTTAGATATTTCTACTGAAAACAAGACAAAAATACTAAGTAAGAAAGTCATTTTTTGCAGTGTGGTTACCATTATTGATCAAAAAAATCTTCTTTTGTGTTGATGAAAGAAACTCATCCAGGTTTAGATTAACATGGGGGTGACTAAATAATGACAGAATTTCCCTTTTTGGTTGAACTATCCCTTAAAGCAACACTTGCTCAGTTGTAGTGTCCCTTTAGACTATTCTAAAAAAAAAAATTTAAACTAACTCCCCACTGAGCTAGCTTCTAAGTGAATTAAAGATCAAATGAACAAAATTCATTCACAGATGTCAAACAAAACACTTTTGACCTGGTGTGAAGCAAACACGCCCAAATCAATCTTAAGATTTCATCTTGCGTTTCTGCCTCTGTGTGGGTCAATATACTGTAATGTTATAAGAACTGTGTAAAAACACTTTGAATAGATTTTATGGTGTGTGACTGAGTGAAAGGTCAATTCAACAGCGGTGGCTTGTCATATAATAGTCTGAGACCAGAAAAATATTAATGTTTAATCAAGACCGCTAGAGACTTAGACATTTCAACTTCATGCTGTTATTTTCTTTGACAAAGGTCTCCTTTTGCTGTCCCTTTTTTTTGTGTGTATATAGTTATATTTAAAAACTCAAAAAGTGCCTAAAGTCTTTCATTCAACATGCTACAAAAAAATGATAGGGTAGAATAACAAGCCACCGCTTTCTTCCAGACAAAAGTATCTAACAGACTGCCTAGATCCTAATAAAGGAATTTAGAAAGCTAATCTATTTGCTTCATTAGTCCTGCCGTAATTACAAAAACAACAGAAAACATGAGCGTTTGATGAAAAGAAGCTTGCCTTTTTATTGTTCTCTCAATAGAGACGGAGCTAATTTAGCAAAGAGCAGGCACATAACAGGAAAATGGGAGGCTATTCAATCAAACAGTGACACACACACACACACACACACACACACACACACACACACACACACACACACACACACACACACACACACATGCTTTTTAAGTTAAACTTCTTCAATTCACCTATTCCCTATTCAAAGACTTCCTATGATTTTATGCATGTTTAGTAAATTTTTGAGGTAAGAAAGTTTTTTCTTTCTGCATAACTGAGAATTATCAGGACAAACCACTTTGCATTGTTGCTTCTCTGCGGCCTACAGTATAGATCATGGTTCAGTGTTTCCCCAGGCAGACTATTGGCTGTAATTGATTACTTACAGTATTGGCCCGGCAATGCTCTGAATTTGATCATAAATATAGTACATGTTGGGGTGGGCAGAATTAGAGAGCGACTGAGGTTCAGTCATCACAGGGCAGTTTAACAAATTATCGTTTGAGCAAAAGAAATAAAAACAGAAAGCGTACCAAAGTGGTTCACACAGCAGGATTAATTCATTAAGTGGAAATATACATTTCTATTAGCAGAAAGTGCTCTGTGTAATTCACCCACACTAATAGGAACATGAACATAGCTTCCATTACAGGAAAAGACATAAAGCAACCAGTCAAGCTGTGTCAATCCAAGCTGTGTCTCAATATTTATTGCCTTTTAGCCTGGTGAAATAATATTTGTAAGCAAATGTAACACATGTGATCATACAAGTCAGGTTTTAGTACAGTGTAGGTGTTGAGCAGATATATATTAATGGGGTAATGGTATGTTCTATATCAGTGGTTTCCAACATGGTGCCCGCTGAGAGTCTGTAAGTTGCCCACCGAAGCACATTCTACTAATAGCCTTAATTTTAATATTTGAAGTGTTTGGTTCCAAAACGCAATAAATCCATTTTGACTATTTTCTGTAAAAATGTGTTTTCTATACCAAGTAAGTGACAAGATGAAAACCACTATTTTCTGTTACACGTTTTCACATAGCATCTTTAGGTTATAATAACATTAAAATTTGAAAACTCATAATTTGATTTTCAAAGATTTATTATAAAAACTGATTATTTTTTTCACCAAAATGCAATAAATCCATGACAAATCCTGCTTGATTTTCATTGACTTCAAGTAAAATAATGGAAAGGTTTTCATAAGATGCCCTGGGGTCAATTTGTTAGCATGACAGAAGCTTGATGCTATCATGTGAGAATAAGCAACAGCCGGCATTTTTCCTTGAGTGCCTTACGAGCCAGCTTGAGTGCCTTACGTTTCTTACCCAACCCACAGAAAACCACCACAGGTTTATCAATGCCATCAAAATTAATGTTTTGTTTTTGTTTGTTGGTTGATCACGAAGTACAAAATAGATGTATTCATGTATTCAAAGCGCCGTCAGTAATGTTTACAATGTGTGGAATGGTGCGCTGTAATTTGTCGAGTTGATTTATTGCATTCTGCAGAGAAGGAAGACTGGCGTTTAACGCGTTTTGTAAAAAGGGGAGAAAATATGACAAAATAACATTGAATATTGGATTTTTCATCAAATGAAGAATTTACTTTTTAATACTGACCTGATACAATACTGATATATCGTGTTTTGGAACAAAACTTTTCATTTATTTATTACATATTTTTTATATTAGCTTGGCTTCTTTTGTGTTTGTTATTATTTTAAACAATGATAAAACATATCAACAAGTAAAATAAAACAAATCAGTAAAACACAAAGGTTTTAAGAGGACTATATAAAAAAAGTAACCCTCCAGAAACGTATACAGGTTTAGAACAAGATGAGGGTAAATAAACAATTACCGGATTTACATTTTTGGGTGAACTATCCCTTTAAGGTTATATTTTCACTAATACTTTACATTATTTAGGATCATTTTACTGTAGAAACAGTTAATTGCTAAAAAAATTTTAGCTGGGTTTTCACAGTCACATATTTCCTATTCAACATTTTTTTAATGTGCACCTATTTCATTGCTAAAAACGACATTATTTTGTGTATTTGGTATAATACAACGTGTTTGCGTGGTTTATGGTTAAAAAACCACATTATTTATTACACATTATATAGCTCCAGATATACTGCTTTCCTCAAACGCATTGATTTTGTACAAAACTCATGGATCTGAAAAACGCTGTGTCCCTGTGATTGGCCAGCTAATCTGTATGTTGTGACTGACCTGAATACCTTCAGCAGGAAATGTGACGCTCCTTACCATGTTTGAAAGATTCACTCACAATGCAATGTTAATACGAGTTAACTTACAGGCTGTGAGGAATTATGATAATGCCGGTCTTGTCTACATCTCTAATCCCAGGAATTAAACTAGTGCCTACAATCCATGTGTTTGTTGTAGTCCAAGAAAAGAGATTCACGTTGGAAACAATAACTTGTGTCATCGTTTACTTCAGGGTATGTACCTTTTGCATATCGTTAACATGTACTAATATACACTTACAGAACACCAAAGGAAATGTAAAATCATGAACTGGACCATACTTGTTCTTTTATTGAAATGCATTCAAGCTGGTTGTGTGTTTGCTGAAAATTAAACCCATGATCTTGGCGCTTCTAGCATCACGCTCTACCAATTGCGCTTAAGGAACTTCAGCAGCTAAATACTAAACACTCACAATAATAAGCACGCAAACTACCCAAAGGGATGGAAAGTTTGGCGCAATACTTGGCCTTCTGGCAATTTGCTTTTGGAAGCCATTAAAGTTTTTCAATCATGGACAATTGCACTTTTGGCTGCAGAATTTAGTTCTGATTAACTGCTCAATCTGTCCTGTGGTCTGACTAATGAAGAGCAGCCTGGCATCTCAACTCGGTCAAAACTGTGTGACGATAATGTGTTCAATCTCTGGCTTCCTATAACCTGAAGTAGCAGTTAATTTAAAACTATGTTGCTACGAGAAAATGGCTCCATTGGACCTGATTCATCGCTTCTATAACCGCTATATTTGTATAGGGACGGAGTAAAATGTTTCCTTTTCAAACATAAAAACACATTTCTTATTCATTGCAATAAAAAAATGTATACCACTTGAAGTGCAAAAATTTCACATGCAAGAAAAGAGCCAACCCTGGCCTGCTGCAAGAAAATACAGATCCATTAACTGTGGATAAAGTAATAGATTCCTAATGGCAGAATCCCACCGGGTCACAGAGCTGCAGCTCTAATTAGACCATCGTCTCAGACAGGAGGATAAAGGCATAAACCAGAGATGTGTGAATATGAGAAGGGTCATCGAACATCCGGTTGGCGTCAGATCATGATAGATGAAGTGAGTTTGTGGCCAATAACTGCATTCATTACCTCTGAATATTTACTGCCTGCTTCTCATAATCAATACATACAGTATGCATTGCACCACTGCCAGACCTTTCTTTTAAAACCTCCATCTCTGTCTCCTCTCTTTCTCATTGTTACACATTCTCTGCACCCACATCACACACCCTTGGTAAGCTTTTATATCTGAATGTTTCTTCTCCGGCTTTCGGTACATCACTGAGGTCCTCATAAACAATAAACCTGGGTCCTCATAAACAATTAAGACCCTCTGTTCGAGTTTCTTTCCAAGTCATTAATTTCACTAAAATCCCCTATAAAATGTAGAAGGAAACCAGCATAATGCAACTCTCATTTTACACAAGCTTTTATATCTGCATTTCACATTTAAAGCGTGTATAAATTGAGTAATTTAACAATTTATTACATGCAGTTAAATTTGCTTAATGCTGTTATTTATTTATTTAACTCAGTTAATGCATTTATTTAATCTGTTGTGTGTGTACTAAAAACTGGCCAGAACAAGATCCTAATGCTGATTTCAGACCAGTTGTGGTAGAGGCGTCAAACGCGAGTGATTTCAATGTTAAGTCAATGTGAAGACGTGTTGACGCACGTCTGGAGGTCTCGCAGCGCAAATGAGGCGTTTAGTGCGGAACGGTAGATGCGATTCTACCTCATTCTAGTCTAGTTTGCCCGAATGGCGCAAATTGAGCGTTGCCGCAGAAAACGCGCAAGTTGAAAAATTTGAACTTTGGCGGAAAAACGTACCGTGTTAACCAATCAGGAGCTTGCTCTAGTAGTGGCGTAATTAACGAAAGCGAGCAACGTTGCAGAAGCCCCTCCCCTGGCGCAAATTTCTGCGTGAATGTCACGATGACTAGAATTTCACCGCGGCTTTCACACGCGAATGAAGCGAGTAAACTCAAAATGTTCAAACGGCAAACTAGACACGGTAGACGTGATTTTGACACCTTAAACGCTGGTGTGAACCCACGGTAAGACGGTGGTGCAAGAATTCATTACTGTCTGCTGCATCTTTGACTGACAAGAGTCAGTGGATGTTCTGTTGTCCAACAGTCTACAAAATATAACAAAATGATTGAGGAATCTAGACCATTCCAGGTGGTCAGAATCACAATAACACCTTTCAGTTCACTTGATGATGCAGGGTAATGCGTGAATAAAATGTAAACAGATGTTGATCTTTCAGAACAAGAGAATGTATAAAACACACAGAGATGAGCTGTCACAGCGTTTTTATAAACAACAAACATTTATGAAGAATTTTTATATGTACTGCGGTAAAGTTTTGCTTGTCTCTCAGACAGCAAGATAACGCCATTTGTAGATAAAAATGTAATGATGCAACTCAGCTATGCATTTGTATAAACCTTCTTTTAAAAATTAAATTGATTTTGTAAAGGAATTTTATAAAGCAACACTAAATGTCTTAATATGTCACCGACCAAGTAAACCAATTGAATTAATCAAGTGTTATGAAACGTAACCTATGCTCTGACCTCAACATCAGCTCATTCTTTCTCATCTCTCCTTCAGCATCTCAGGGGTCAAAAGGGTGTGAAATTTCATATAAATAATCATTTTATAAGATTCATTGTACCAAGGGTCAGATTAATGTCAAAGAGATAAGGTGACATGCTGAGCATATATTACAGAGCTCCTCATAAATCCATCAAGCTCATTTTACATGCAACAAAGGAAGATATATTCTCCGCTGGGTTCATTGTTATATATATGGTATGTATGTACATTTCATTACCTGTTATCAAATTGTTTAACTGTTTGCATCAATCCACAGAGCATGTTATATAGCAAAGATTTTGCCTTAAGCCAGACAAAACACTGACATTTCTGGCTTTAGGCAAAATCGATTTTTTTTCTACTCTCTATACCGCTTACATGCTCGAGCATGAGCAGGTTTCTCTCACCGGTGGGTGTGTAGTTTCATAGAGGTTAGCAATATCAAGCTTACTTTGAAAGCCTAAAGTGTGAAAAGATTCAGAGCTCTCTCCAACACATCCTAATGTCAATTATCACATTACGAGTCAGACAACATTACAAAGCACATAACACAACATTACAAACATCTATGTGCAAAAAGGTTTACAAACATGTTGGATAAGAAAAAAATTCAAAAACATTGTTTTCATGTTGCATTAAAAGCACAAAACAGCACAAAAGATTGTGGGTTCAATCCGTTGGGAACACACATACTGCTACATTTTTTAACCAATGCTGGGTAAATATTGGACAGAACACATGTTGGCTTATAATAACCTATACTGGGCTGTTGTTAACCCAACCATGAATTGAAACAACCCAGCACTGCATTAAAACAACTCAGCATACGTTTATTTATTAACATGTGCTCTATCCAGTATTTACCCAGCTTTGGATTTAAGGATTTAAGGTGTAAAATTGTTGCCTAGTTTTAATGCCCTTTAAAGATGCCAAGTAATCAAAATAATTCTTTGGCTTTTAGCATGAATATAATTTTCCATTTCTTCAGATTCCAAGCTGTAAACTAAACTAAACTAAACTAAACTAAACTAAACTAAACTAAACTAAACTAAACTAAACTAAACTAAACTAAACTAAACTAAACTAAACTAAACTAAACTAAACGCTATTGGCTAATTAAAAAAGGGGAGGGGCACTGAATATGCCCAGCCCACATTTCATGTTTCGGTGGAAATTATGTCAATGCCAACAAACCTGCTAATTTCAAGGTACTTCAGTGGGTCTAAAAATAACATTACACATCAGCAACACTGCAGTCACACTTTGCTGCTTCTGTATAGACGTTTCAGCTGTTTACTTCCGGTAGACAGCAAGGAATCAATAAAAACAGCCCACTAAAGTAGATTATTTCTGATACCAAGCAAAATAAATAAATCACCTTAGTTCAAATAATAGCTAAAGCGCATCAACTACTCACTAAGCTAACATTTAAAATCCATGCTCGCTGTTTTCCTCGTCTTTAGGAAACGGCATTTTTATTTTTAACAAGGTATTTGCTCCAGAGATCAGTATAGCCACTAGCCCGAATGATAAACAAACACAGACCAGGGTAGGGTTGCACCAGTCGTTCGTAAATTCTTACTTAAACTGGGACGTAAAGTCCAAACTAGAGGCTTAGTAACTACTAGCTAGTTTATAACTAACTCTGTACTTTATTCGGTTGCACCATTTGTTCTTAAGGCAGAACGTAGCTAGTAAGTCGTAAGCTCTCCGTAAAGTAATGCGTTGTCGCATAGAATGAAGTTTATTTTTCTTAACCCAATCACAAGCCTTATAATGGGCAAACAGGAAATAGTCTGAACAGTACGTAATTTCAAACTCATTCTTGTCTCGCGGCTCTCGCCTAAACTGAAAGTTAAACAAAGACGTTAAAGCATATGTTATCGAACTCAAAACATTACACTTTTAATTGAAAATATATATCCCACACATGGAAGAGAAAATAAACAGGAAGAAATTTTAAATCTTATTTTAATTAATGGATACACAGAAAATTAAACAGTTCTTGAAAACTCGTTGACGAATTTGCGGCTCTTCATAATTAATACGAGCTCATCGATGTTATATAATCTGGATGACATCTTATTCCAAACGTTATTCATGGACAGGGGCTTCCGTAAATATTAAGTTACAACGTATTGTTACGTTTAAACTAAGTTTAATGGTGCAACGCAAAAACATTTAGTAGTGCGTAAGTTGTAACTTAGTGCCCATTTATGTCGTAACTAAGCTACGTTGTAACTTACGCACAGCTGGTGCAACCGGCCCCTGAAGTTTAACTCAGGCCAGGTGTGTAACCATGGCAACCAGTGTGTGTCCACTCAACCTGATTTTGCCAAATGAGGGATGTCTTCAGGGCAACACACCCCAAACCCCAACCATAATTATAACTGAACCCTAAAATCAGGGAGAAATAATAATTAAAAAACAATGGTCTAGAACAGTGGTCGTCTATTTTTTTCAAGAGAGCCACACTGATAGGTCAGAGTCAATAGGAGAGCCGCCTATAGCATGTTTGCTAATCAATCTGTCAATCTGTTGCAATGCAATGAACACGAGGGCTAATCATTCTTTATCATTTACCAGTCAAATTTGTAACTGAGACGAGAGGATTTCCCTTAATGACAAAAACAGGATTTTAATGCTAATGCTGGGTACACACCAAAAGATTTTTAAATAAGATTTTAAAAATGTGATAGACCACAAACATGAGGATAAAAAAATCCTAGATTTAACCGTTTTTTCTCCTATAGTGTGTGGTGTGCCATTATGTGTCAAAGACAGCACACACAAACAGATTTTTAACCCAGAGTCTTGACTGTGAAAACAAAATCTCACGAGTCTTCAGAATAAGCATGGCGGACGATATGCAGGAAGACATTTCAATGATAGTGCTTGGAATAATTTTTACAAGACACATATAAACATTCGTGCTGTTGCCAGAAATCAACAAGCTGATCCTTCATCTCTGCTGTCCACATCAACCGTTTCTCAATCCGAAGGCTGTAGCCTGCGGAGGTCGCATATGCAGGCTGCGTACGTCATGAAACCTGGTTTATTCAAGTTAACTGAGCATTATATTCGCAAGTCATAAGTATATTACAACAATATACGATAAACTAGGAATAATAGTCAATTTTATAACTGTTAATATTCTGAAATAAGACAGTCTTGATGATGTATATGCAGCCTGGAAATGCAACCTATGGATTGAGAAGCGGCCTTTGTGCTGCGCCATGACTGCTTCCGTCTTCCCTCATCTCACTTTCTGATTGGATATGGTTTCATTTCACGTGATAATCTCAATAGCGTGCTCACGTTTGTCCTCAGGATTCCTCACACACATCAGGATTTCTGATCGTAAATATTCAACATGTAGACTATTTACGATTCACGATTGGCGCGGCTCAGATGTTCCTCTGAGCAGGTTCGGACTAGGGATGCACCGATACCATTTTTTCCATCTCCGATCTGATTCCGATACCAGAATTCTGAGTATCGGCCGATTCCGATACCTGCCGATCCGATACTACTGTATTTTTCTTGAACAATTTAAATTACACACACACACACACACACACACACACACACACACACACACACACACACACACACACACACACACACACACACACACACACACACAATGTTAAATGTGTATAGTGCTTTCTGCTAAATATAGCATAATATAATTATATTATATATAATTATAATTTTAAATGTAAAAAACAATAATTTTAAATGATTTACAAATTACAAGAACATTGGTAATTATTAACCATGCCAGTGTTTAGGAGAAAATAAAATAGGCACGTTTGATCAAATAAGTATGCTAAATATATTTTCCTTAATTGCGCAAAAAGTCACAGTAAAAAAGCTTTAGTGTGCAGATGGTTATTTTGGGAATTATGCACTTAACCGCACCTTTTATGCACATTTTGGGTGCAGAATTGATGCGCCTACATCGTAGTAAGTGCGTCTAAATCATACTGTGCTTCCTGGGCGCAGCATTGATGCACTAGAAGCATCCTCACATGGGAATCCTCGCTCCGCAATGGAAAGTTAAGTTCATAACTATTAAAACACAAAGAGATTAGATGCATCGTGTGCTGAGCACATACTGAATTGCATCCATCCAACAGCTTACTTACATATCTTTAAAACAGCCTACAGTTATTAAGTGTTCGTGTGTTGAATGACGCGTTTCATCCGTCCGCTTCACCTGTGAATTAACTCAGCACATAGTGAATTGCATCCATCCAACAGCTTACTGAGACTTTATAAAGTCAGATCTTTAATAAAGCCTAACGTTACAGTTATCTTGTGTGTGTGCGTGTGTTGAATGGCACGTTTTCATCCGTCCGCTTCACCAGTGGATTAACTCCGTTTGCAAGCAAGTTGCAGTGTTTCTGTGAACATTAATATCTTTAAATGTGCGTTTGTTCCTTCAGATGAAGCTATTGAGTGTAAGATTACTTTAATTATAGTGCATAAAAACGTCTATGGTGCTTTTATAATACTTTGTCGTTTTAATCGCTTGTCAGTGACAACCATGGGTAATGCGCAGTATCGGAATTGGATCGTTCCTGTTATTCCGATATTCGATCCAGCAAAACAGGCAGGATCGGCTCCGATATCGATCCAGAATATCGGATCGGTGCAGTACGGACACTCTTAACACACCTCACACGAAGGGACAGTCTGATAAAATAATCTGTAGAACTATCGCGATACTTGAGACATAGCTAGGATTGTCGAAAGGGGGGAAATTGGTCGTCGTCTGAGACAACGTAGGAACTAAACATGCTTGGTTGAACAGTTTGTCTGTTTAGGGCTACTGTAGATACATGACAGCGACTTTCATATGAGGAGACCAGCGGTGTAGATAAAAATGGCTCATTCTAAGGTAATAAAAACAATACAGTTCATAATGTAAGGTCTTTACACCACTGATAATATAGATATGTATGCACCTTTAAACTCATCTGATTGGTTAGTCTGACATAATGTTGCCCTGAGGACATCAACCACTTGGCAAAATCAGGAGAGCATGTGCGTCCGATGAAACTAAATGAAACCAGGAACATACCAGAATCTGAGCTGAAATGTCTAAACGTAAAAAGTCTGCAAGTTTTCTAGGAACTGTAAAGACTCCAAACTCTTACATCCCTTCCTCTATATGTCTCCTCTCTCACTATCTTGCTTGCGGGTGAATGAAGGGAGGAGAGCGGAATCGTCTCTGATCACAGGGGCTCAGTCATTAGTTCTTCTAATTGTCTCTTCCTGGCATGGGGGAGGTTACCACGCCAGCCGTTTCCACAGCAGCTGTCACCACTTGGCGGGAAAATAAGTGGAAGCATAGTGTGAATGAAAGAAGCAGGGGTTCTCGACAACACCACGCTCAGCACTCAAAGAGCGAATCAGAGGGAGGCTTATAGCCACAGGGCACAGCACAGAGCAGACAGACGATAAGAGACAGAGAAAGTGAATGAGTGTTACATTTTTTCACTTCATCCTTCTCTCACTGTCTGCTTTAGCATTGGCAGCCTGTGTTAGTATTGCCAAGAAATCAAACTGCAAAAAACATTTATGTATTAAACGGCATATTACTTTTCTCTTCTCATTTTTCAGCCTAGAGAGGCTTCTAGGGCATTTATCCAGCCTTGCTGTTTCAATACTAGACTTCTCACCTGCCACTCAAGACGCCTGGATTCAATTCCCAGGCAAACTGAAAGAAATCCTGTCAGCAATGTAAATTCAAACTGCTCAAAGAAATGACATGTTTGCTTAAAAATCCTCCGTAGAGTGCAAAATGAATTCAACAGCAAACAGGGAGATTACAAAGGCAATGTTTATTGTCAAACATTCAGCAAATGTTTCCGCGTGAGCGGATTTCAAAAAGCAGATGACAGTAGGAGAACCCAACGGGGTAGATGTGTCGCGATGCCGGAGTAAAAGAGCGCGATAAATCCTCTGATAACCTCGCTAAAACTTGATGCATCACAATGCTCGAACATGGGGGAACAAAACGCGATTCACATGCTTGAACAAGCCACGGTTAATCTGGTTAAAGCCCACATTCATCTACAATTAGTTTCAGCTCCATATCGCACAAGAGCATTAATATCCAGGCCTGTAGCGTTGCTCAAATCGAAGTCATTTAACAGTCAAATCTTTGGAATTGTAATTTGGCCCTCAAGCTGTTCCTAGGGGTAAGCGTGTGCAAGGAAAACGTCACATTGTGCGTCACATCGTCTGAGACTGTGCCTAGTCACAGAGCTTTGAGCGCATGCACCTGTATGTTACTTTTTCCACCTCTAACAAACATAAGATTCTTTATAATTGCACAGCGTAATGTATTCATAATTCATTTGATTTTTTTTATACATTTTGAAGGAATTGTATGTATACGAGTGGAGAAGTGGAGAAGAAAATTGTGTGGCATACCTCGATTTGTTGTAGTCTTATATCTCCCCATCCATCTCACATCTGCCTGAGCATATAATCATGCCCTCAGGCAATCCTATCAAAATACAGTGTGAAATCATTTCTTAACTCGATGTATCCTCTATGCAACCTTCAAACAACAAACAGAGCCTTTCACAAGCATGACTGCCCATATACACACACGTGCATGCACACACAAACACAGTGCACACCTGATATGAAAAAGGAGTCAAACAAGAAAGGACGACAAGCTTCAATCTTGCAGCGTTCCCTAAATAAATAAATAAACAAGTCCAACATCTGGCATGTTAAATATTTTCTGATAGTTCATATGCACTTCTGTGAGCACATAAACAAGTGATTCTCGCAAAATTAGACTTATGAGGTGTCATGAAACATTTTGATAAAAAAAGTAAGAGTATCAAAATAAGAAGCATACAGTTACAAACATCTCTTGTTTTCACATTTAAGGGGAAAACCTTCATTACCGCAATGTGTCCATGACTGGATTTTGGTTCTTTGACATGAAAATATTTATAATTAAAAAATCTAAAAAATAAAAAGCTTCGGTGCATGTTAACACATTTACAGTAAAGAAACATGTGGTATTTGGTGATCATTGGTGAATGTAGAGACAATGATAAGGAATATAAATGTCCAAGAAAAAAATTCTCATCCTGCGCAACAATTTTCAATCATTGTTTAAGCCCTCAATGAACTAACATTTTCAACAAAAAAAATTGTTGGAAGGGACATAATTGACTGTGACACTCAAGATGGCTACCAGGTAAGCAGTTCTTATTTTTTTTCTCCAGATAAAAATTGAAATTTTGTTTGTCATAGTACCTAGACAACTTTTTAGTTCTCATTACCGAAACATGAGTTTGTAAATGCATATATTTAATGTAATATCATGTTGCGGTAATAATAATTTTTGATAATGATATTCTAAAAAATTTAAATAATTCTATAGGACATATTTTTTAAATCCTCTAAAAATAATGGTTATAGTAAGTTCAGACCTGTGCAAAAAAATGGCTTTTAAAAAAAATTTGATTCTGGACACCTTTTAAGTCTGGATTTCATGAGAATCTCCCACACGTGTTGATTTGTGATTTACCCGTTTCATCATTATTCACTTCTTCTATTGTAAATCGGGTGTAAGTCTGACAAGATGCTACACAATGTGATCAGACAACCTGGCTGTACTCAAAAGATGATACTGCAGTTGTGACAGAAGAGTTTGGACAGCGTACATCGAGGCAATATAACAGCAGTAGTATCTAACCACACATCAGCGATGCTGTTACACGCTCTACCTCTCTACCTTAACCCATCACCCGAATCAACAGCGACACATGAAAACGCAGCCTACACACAGAAAACTTTGACACAACCTCAGCTTGAAATCTTTTCCGGCTGGCTGACAACAGGACTCTGGATGTGAGGAGGAAGCAGCTCGAGTTGTCTTATGCATAAAGCATAACATCCTCTCTGATATCCAAGCACATCACCTTGCCTAAATCTCAACTGAGGCCAGGGATCAAGAAAGACCCAAACCTTTCATACAAAGCATTATCCAATACTAGAAGCCCAGATCAAATCTTCCCATGTTTATGCATCAATACAACAAGGTGATGTTCAAAAGGCTTTTTTCTTGTTGGAGCTGGACTGAAAGTGAGGTAGGAAACAATACCCTTTGAAAATGTGTTCTCTGTCTGAACATATTAATAATATAAACCACAGCTTTCATTTCCTGAATCAGGCCAACCTGAGCTCAGCCATTTATCCCTCCATGAACGGATCGTCCTCTTCTGATTGTTATCATGTTTTGTATCTCAACACTAGAATAAGGGAGTTTTTGTCCTATGCCTGGCTCTTTGGGGACGCCTCCAGGGGTAACTGCGTTTGAATGTGTATATCAAATTCAACCAATGGTGAGGCTTAAGGACAAAGACAGGGTAATGCGGGAGCCAGGAAGTATATCGCTATCTGAAATATTGCCAAAGACGGCGTTACAGGGACGCATGAAGTGTGGCAAGGGAGACGCAGCGTCTCGTTCCCTTCTCAGGGAACAACAGTTACATACATAACCTGAGACGTTTTCATTTATCAAACACAAATGAACTATGCAATAAAGCATTTTGGTATGAATCGACATTCCCATACAAAAGATATAAGCATTTAAAGCAAACAGTTTAGCATGCGTGCTTAAAAAGTCTGGAATTATTCTGATATTATCCTAAACTACACAGGGAATAATATGGATTTTTTTCCAGAAAACTTCTTGCATAAAATAGATTCAAGCACTTTCAATGACCTATATCTATGTATGTATGTTTTCCCAGGGCCTTGCATTTTTTTCCCCAGATTCACAAACTTTCAAGGATTTCAAGGACCCGTGGGAACAAAAATGTTTTTGCAAGACATTTGTGTGAACATGAATTGTTTTGACATTGGTTTCAGTCCAGTCTCAAACTTGCATTATATCTACTGTATAGACCTGCTGTGATATTATCCTGTGTTGAGCAGTTTATCTGTTATAGATCATGCCTAAACCACAAACTGTGCATGTTTATACTTAAAGGGCCCTATTTTAATGATCTAAGCGCATTGTCTGATGCGCACAGCGCAACGTCTAAATGGGCGTGTCCGAATCCACTTTTGCTAATTTAACGACGGGAAAAATGGTTTGTGCGCCGAGCGCATGGTCGAAAAGGGTTGGTACAATTTTTTTAATGAGAAATGGGAGTATTTCGGGCATAACGTGATCCCCTTTAAAAGCCTGTTGCGCTGGCGCTATGTCTAATCCCTATTTAGATGACGGACTTTGTAAACTGAAAAACTAAGCGGAGGAAGAAGATCCTCAGTTTAAGATTAATGTTAAATAATTGTGTTGTTTTCACTTGTATTGAAATTGTTATTTTTTTATTAAAACCTTTAAAAACCCATTTTCTTTTAGTCATGGAAGTAAAAAAGCACGCTTATAGTTGCTTTAAATGTATGGCTATCCAATATCATCAAAAAATTATTTACAAGTATGTAAGAAAAGGTTTGTACTCTAAAAATACTTTATTTGTAACAAACAGGAGATAAAGAATTTACAAACGGCTCTCCTTTCAGTACTTGGACAGCGTCACAAGATTTTTTTAAGCATAACTTAAAAATGTTTCTCATCTCACCATATCCACAGGTACAGAGTCATCATATACAATAAATCCGTGAGGTAGCATTAAAAAAAAACATTTAAAAACAGATGCATTTGTTTAAAGTAAAGCATTTATTTACTTACCAGGCTTCAGGTTAAGCAGCTCTTTGTGCCTTCTAACGTCTCATAATTAGTCCTCATTTATGTCCAAGAGACTCAATAATAATCTTTTACATTCAATCCTTTAATCTTTCATATTTAAAAGCATTTTTGTGCTGCTGCGCATTCATGTATGTGTTAAGCAAACCCGCGTTGTCGTCCCGTTTAGGCGCATATTACTAATGCGCTCTTTAAATAACAAAAAAAATATATTGCGCCATTGACACTTTAGACCAGGTTTTTGTTGGTCAATGGCGTAGTCTATTTTAGTTGCCTCAAAATAGCAACGCGCCAACAATGCACCTGAACACACCTCGTTTTCAGACCAGAACGCCCATGGGCGCAAAAGGAGGCACAAATGCATTTGCTACTTAAACAACGCGGCGCTAAACGTGAAAATTGTAATTGCGCAGGGTGGAAAATAGCAAATTACACTTGCGTCGCGCATTGCGCTGGGTGTAAGATAGAGCCCAAAATGTCTTATGAATATTATGAAATTGGGCCAAATGCAACATTAAAATTTTTATGGATAACTCTTTTGTGTGTTTCACTCACAGCACCTCATGCTGACTGAGGACAGATTTATTTTTATACTGCTTACAAAGCAAACATGACAATGTTTCTCCTTTCCAAACTCTACAGTCTGATCATTATAGAGTCATAGCTGAGAAGACCAGAAAAAAAGTGCATATTTACTACATGTGTCAATTTTTCAAGCCCAGTTCCATAGTCTATTTAGCTTGCTGCAACATGTAAGGGATAATGTTTTGACAGTCGGTTGTTATCGCAGAAATAAGCTCTGACAGTGTGATCAGTCTTGTTTCACTTATTTAACTTATTATCGTGACTGCCTCTACATTATCCCGCTTATTACACGACTATTTAACTCACAAGTAAGGTAAGGAACATTAATATTGATTTGAAATATTTTATTTGCTCAATTTTAACCTTCCGCAAGGAAAATCTGTTAACTTTCGGTTGTAAGACAAGACATAACGTTTAAATGTCACAAACACACTATTTGGTTTAATCATTTGTAAATATAATGTCATATACAGGGCTCCAGACTGCCACCAAATGGTGTCATTTTGCCACCAAAATTTGAGAGTGTGCCACTGAATTTTACATCCAGTCGCACATGTGCGACCATTAAATTTGACTTTTTTTGTGATGTGACACTGAATTTGAAACAGCACGTTGTACTTTTTGCATCTATCATCAAAGTATTTATTAGTAATACAGTGGAAATTTGTAGAAATGTGAATATTTGGTCAGCATGATTTCAGTGTGTGCCCCTAAATTTTCTGGTTGTGCCCCTAAAATTTTCAGTTGGGGGCTACTGTGCTCCTAGTGAAAAAAGTTAGTCTGGAGCCCTGATATATGATATTAAGAGTTTTAATTAATTTTAATTTTTGTGTAATTTTAAACTGTATCTGTGAAAATGATTTGCAGCATCTGGTTTACGTTATTAGTTTTGAGGGGTCTGCAAATGTCATGACTGGCCAATCAGAATCAAGCATTCCAACGAGCTGTGTAATAAATTATATATAATGTATAACATGGGGTTTAGGTTTCTTTCTGACTTCAACTCCACTAGCATATGGATATAGGCTTAGCATACTAAATACTAGGGGTGCAACGGTTCTCTGTAAAGAATCAAACCGTTTGGTTATCCTCCTGCACCGTGTTTGATTTGACCACACATTTCTAATATAGTTTGGTGAAAAACAACGCATAAAACTGCTAATGTATGGTTCTGAATAAGCTCTGCATGTGTTTACGTGATAGTAACTGTCCAATCAAATCATAATATGCAAATCTGTTGCCAACCTCACAGTTCCTCCTCACGTGTTGATGTGTGTGTGCGTCGCGGAGAAAAGTCGCTAATAGAGGCATCACCAGCTTCATTTATGTCTATTGCAGCAGCGATGCTCAAGAAAACATGGTCAAAACTGTATAATTCGCACAGCGCGAGTGTTGTATGCTCAAGGCAATACATTTAATATGACGAGTCGCTTGCGCCATCATCACCAGAGTGT
The DNA here is from genome assembly GCF_027580225.2 of Misgurnus anguillicaudatus. NCBI lineage: Eukaryota > Metazoa > Chordata > Actinopteri > Cypriniformes > Cobitidae > Misgurnus > Misgurnus anguillicaudatus. The sequence goes on along the minus strand of NC_073347.2, from coordinate 17,198,494 downwards.
TGTTGAAAGCACGCGATCGCAGGTGAGAACGAAACAGCACACATTGCCTTCTGTTTTTAAATGTTAACAAACTGATCTTCTTGCAAAAAAACTTAAAGATGGTGGCATAGAATATAAAAAGTAACCCAGTGTTCTAAGCTATTTTATGTGCATTTTGAAGTTACTGTATGTTGGTACATGTACTGTACAGTTGTGTTCAAAATTATTCAACCCCCCAATGCTGTTAAGGGTTTTAGGGAATTTAGTGTACATTTGTAATTGTATTCACAATTAAATCCTACAATGACTTCTTAAAGAACCATATGCAACTAAAATGACATCAATTGGTTTTGTAATATAGTAGTAAATTGTTCTTTTGTGAATTCTTCATTGACACAATTATTCAACCCCTTATAGAACTACCACTCTGAAGAACAGAGGTTCATTGAAGTGTTTTCAATCAGGTATTGAAAACACCTGTGGATGTCAGGGAACAGCAATAAAGCCTAATAAGCACCAATTAGGCAGCTTTAAAATGACTGTGATACTCAACAACTCCTAAACATTTACTGGTGTGGTTACAAACATGGTGAAGTCAAAAGAATGGTCCAGGAAGACAAGAGAAGAGGTGATTAACCTTCACAGGAAGGGCAATGGCTATAAGAAGATTGCAAAGATGTTAAACTGCTGAGGAACTGAGAAAAGATTTGTCAGATGTGGGTACTGAAGTTTCTGCTCAGACAATACGGCGCACCCGGCGTACTGAAGGCCTCCATGCCAGAACTCCCAGGCGCACCCCCTTGCTGTCTCCAAAGAATAAGAAGAGTCGACTGCAGTATGCCAAAAGTCATGTGGACAAACCACAGAAGTTTTGGGATAGTGTTCTGTCGACTGATGAAACAAAATTAGAACTGTTTGGGCCCATGGATCAACGCTATGTTTGGAGGAGGAAAAACAAGGCCTATGAAGAAAAGAAACTCTTGCCTACTGTGAAGCATGGTGGGGGGTCAATCATGCTTTGGGTCTGTTTTGCTTCTGCAGGTACAGTGAATCTTCTGAGTGTGCAATGTAGTATGAATTCTCTTCAGTACCATGAGATATTGGATGACATTGTGTTGCAGTCCGTCACAAACCTGAGGCTTGGGAGACGTTGGGCCTTTCAACAGGACAATGATCCCAAGCATACCTCCAAATCCACTAGAGCATGGTTGCAGAAAAAAGGCTGGAACATTTTGAAGTGGCCATCGCAGTCACCAGACTTAAATCCGATTGAGAACCTCTGGTGGGACTTAAAGAAAGCAGTTGCAGTGCGCAAGCCTAAGAATGTGACTGAACTGGAGGCTTTTGCCCATGATGAATGGGCGAAGATACCCGTAGATCGCTGCAAGACACTTGTGTCAAGCTATGCTTCACGTTTAAAAGCTGTTTTAACTGTAAAAGGATGTTGTACTAAGTACTAAGATTGAATGTCACTTGGGGGTTGAATAAAACTGATAATGATGTGAGCACAGAAAAGACATTTGTGGTTATTTCATTATAAATGTTATGTTATATTTGTCTGACCTACACATGCCTCTTTGATGTAATTGTAAGCAGGATGACTGAATGATCAAAATCAATGTCAAACCGGCCAAAACAATCAATTTCAGTTGGGGTTGAATAATTTTGAACACAACTGTAGTATAATACTACAAGTGCTATTAAGTGAAATTGTTGATTTTGGCAGAGGTTAAAAACTGCTTAGGTTTTATTTTTGTAAAGAAGCCTGTTGTGACCAAAGTGTTAGGTGTTTGCAACCCAATAAATAATTGTATTTTCTCTGAATTTGACAGTAGCCTTTTTGTCCCCGTAAACATACACACACCGAACCCGTGACCCTAAAACTGTGACACGTCACGCACCAAACCGTGAGTAATTTGAACCATTGCACCCCTCCTAAATACTGAACTTTGAATACACTTTGTTGTTGTGATGGACATCTGGTTTTCATCTATTTATTTATTAACATCAGCACTGAAATGCATAAATCAAACGTTCAGACAGAATTGCAAGTCAGCTTTTAGCAGGATTCCCACGGGTCCTTGAAATCCTTGAAAGTTTGTGAATCTGGGAAAATGAATTCAAAGCCCTGGGAAGTTTTTGAAAATGAACATATACAGGTCATTAGCTAAGTTTCCATCCACTTGTCAATCGAATTATCTGAAGTTCGGTTAAAAAACTTATGCGAATAAAGCTGGTGAAAGTGTGTTTCCATCCAACGGCTTTAAAGCGAATAAAAACCTGTGCGTAATGACGTCACATGCTGGTTTGCGATCAAATTGGTATATCGAATTGATTTAAGACATTTGAAGGTGTTTCCATTCATTTTCGCACTGAATCGCACAATATTCAAGCAAACATTTGCGAACAAAGTTTTGCTAGACAAATTTGCCGCATTTCACAAGTTATAATGTGCCAGCTGAGCTGATAGCGACATATCAAGCTATAATAATAAGAAAATGACGTTAATTGCTATGATGATGCAGATGCATGTAAATGCCCAACGACAACGGAGGCATTAACGTGAAATGATAGTCCGGATCAATTCTTAACGTAAATGAGAACGAAAAAATATCTTTAGAGTTGTTAATATACGAGGGTTCTTTGACCGAGGATCCATCTCATCAAGGTCGAATTTGCTTTTATTTTCCCTCCGGCACCGTTGCGAGATAACTCTCTTTTTTGAAACACGTATCGCTGTTTGAGCGCCTCATTTACTCCGGAGGACGTCCCACATCTTGTCATTTCCTTCGCCAGTTCCTGATAAATTATAGCATTTCTTAGATTTTTGCTATCTAAATAGAGCTTTAATCGGGCCTGAAATGACCGGAGCCCGACAGAATGCAGCCCGAACCCGAAAGTACATTTAGATTGACAGCTTTTTAAAAGCCCGAACCCGTTTACAGCCATACATTATTTAAATTTGCGCACACAAGCACCTTTTATCAAAAATGAGTAATTTACACAGGTTTTAACATTATTTATTAATGACTAACTGGGCTACACGTCACTTGGAAGTTGAAAAAAGTCATCTGTAACATCGTAACATCTCGTTCTAAATTGGCATATGCAACATTATTATTATTATTATTAAATCTTTATTAAGGACACAAAATCCTGGTCCATAGTATTAAAAAGAAAAAGAAAAGCTTACAAAACAAGTATAAGAATTTACACAAAAATAGAAAAATAGAAAAATACTATTCATTATTTATACATATAAAGAGGAGCGCCAGTGCTTCCAAATTCTTGAAGTAAACCTGATCGAACTTTTCTTCGGACATACCAGGGCTTGAACAATACAGTTTGATTGATTCTGAATTCTACACATAAATGTATAGATACTATGTCTAATGTTAGCTGCACAAGATCTTATACCATTGTTAGCAAACATCTCACTCGCACTGTTGTTCCGCGGTTCTTTCAATAGCATTCTAAAGGAATCATTATATGCCACCACCAAATGCTCTTCTTTTTGTAGTTGCGCCAGAGGTGCGCAGCATACAAAGGCGAGCAAAAGCTTTTAAATAATACAGTTTTAACATTAGTGGAGCACATGTGAAACTTACGTGCCAAGACATTAGCCTGACCATACAGCTTACATCTCTGCCTGAACAAGTCTCTGTCATCCGTGAAATCATTTACATTAAAAGCTCCCAGGTATTTAACCTCATCTGTTTCCTTTAAAATATTTCCACATAGATAAAAGTGGATAAAAAAAGACATTATAGGCCAACATGCCAATAAAAACAATTATTTCTTAACGAATTAAATTAAGATAATACATTCTGAATAAGATGGTTATTTGGGAATAACGAAATTAAGATAAAGGTGGTATTTGCTTCGGCAATTTCTTTACATTAATGCCAACATTAGTCTATATCCTCTGTCTAAATTATGTATTTAAGACTAAGTAATATTTCGTTATACATTAAAAAACCTTTACTCACCAAGATTAGGCTACATTTTTGTTGAGGAAATTATTAAATCCACTGTAAATGGCTTCAGCGTGGTCCTGCGCTTAGGCATTCAGCAGCCGCATTGAACTTGACCGCTCATTTAGCCTACCGTGCAAAGGCGGAGCACGGCCCGTGTAAAATGTTAGAAATGAAGCCCGAATCCGACCGAACCCGTCGGGTTCGGGCAAAGATCTTCAGCTCTAAAATAGCCGTTATTTTCTCTGGTAAATTAAATTTAAAATTAATCTCGTCTCGTCGTTTGTCTACTTACATCTGACTTTGTTGACACACGCCATGTGTGCTACCAGAGCGGAAATGACCTAAAACTTTTTCTTCTTTGCAACCATAAAAGGACCTAAACCTTAATCGCAAATCATTATTTATTCGGCAAATAACGTTTCCATCAGCGTTTATCGGATAAGCCATTTATCGATCAAGATAAAATCCGATGAGATCGAACGTATTTCTTTTGAGTCGATATTCATGAAATTCAATCGAATTTTACTGTTTCCATAACGCATTTTTCATTCGATATCACTTAATTCGGATAAAAACATGTGGATGGAAACATGGCTATTGAAAGTGCTTGAAAGTGCTTGAATCTATTTTGTGCAAGAAGTTTTCTGAAAAAAAAAATCCATCATTCCCTGTGTAGTGTAGGATAACAAAATACAATTCTAGACTTTTTAAGCACACGGGCTAAACTGTTCGCTTTAAATGCTTATATCTTCTGTATGTAAATGTTGATTTATACCAAAATGCTTTTCTGCATAGTTTTGTCCATGAAAACGTCTCGGGTTATAAATGTAGCCTAATGTTGTTCCCTGAGAAGGGAACGAGACGCTGCGTCTCCCTTGCCATACTTCCTGCGTCACTTTAACGCCGTATTAACCCAATATTTCAGATAGCGATATACTTCTTGACTCCCGCGTCACATTGTCTTTGTCGTTAAGCCTCAACATTGGTTAAATTTGACATACACATTCAGAAGCACTTACCCCTGGAGGTGTCCCCAAAGTTTCACTGCAGTGACCCAGCGCGAGTTCCCTCGAAAGGGAACTGTAACAATGTATCTTAAAAGGTAACACAAGGTAACCTTGCTCTCACTTGAAATGTGTCCCCACATTTAGTCCTTGAATTTGAGGCTATTAGAACCTGGAAAGTCCTTAAAAGGTCCTTGAATTTGAAGTTAACTAAGGTGTGGGAATTCCCTGTTTTAAGTTATGTTTGACTTAAAAACAATAAGGATTAAAGATTAGTCTGACGAGTGAGTTACAGATGCAGTTATGCATGCAAACCTGAGGCATGTAGTGAAATATGCCTATTCTTAATAATTACTGTTACATACTGTAACAAATATATATATTATATATAATATATATATTGTAAAATGTTTGGCATACCGTTCTACTTGGTTTGATCGAGATGCTAACCGACATTGCTGGTTTATAGTATTTGATCACCAACACACCAATCAGATGTCACCCAGTAAGCTATCACAGCGTCAGAGCAGATGACATCTTTATTCCTCTATAAAATATATATATTATGCCAACAGTGGAAAAAAAGTCAATAAAAGCAACATGAAACTCCACACAGGCACCCACACCTATGCTTAAAAGATCTTTTAACGCCATTTGAGAAATTCTTTGAAGAGTCCTTGTCTTGTCCCTGGAAGTGGAAAAGCAGGAGGTGAGACAGATTTTGCTGCTTTGAAGATTGATGTTGGTGTTTAGGATACCTCTGAAAGGCAGACAAGACCTTCAGGCTAATCCCACGTTAGATGATAAAGATGGTCACCTGCTCGAAGCTGATAGCACAGCACTGGCAGTCCAGACTGTAAAAAAAGCATCAACCACTATATGGCATTATGAGATTTAACGTCCTAATTTTCACTGCCAGAGATCTTAATAACATTGAGTCAAAGTTTTCCTGACACGTTTGTTGTCGTGCACGTCTTCTGAGTTCCCACGGATGTTTAATAGAGATAGTACAAGGTCGGTATTTGGACTGGCTCATACGTGTCTGTTTTGAATAAAAACATTGCAGGGAAATGCCGTGATGTTTTGACACATCTGAAAGGCGTTATGGGATATATGATATTTGCATTCTGTAACAGGCCATATAACGTGTAGATAATCTGTCAAAGGCTAATTTGAGTTTATTTTAACAAATACCTTATTAAAAAAAATCACTGAATCATGACAACTATCAAAATTTGAATAAAAAATAAATATGTTCTGTTATGCTGTAACACTAATTACCATATTGTGCCATAAAGGTCAAAAACACCCACCTAAAGACAAAAAACTGCATTAAATCAAGCTAACAGATAGAGATTTGAAAAGGCAATATGGAATAAGCTTTTGTCGAATGATAAAAATAGGCAACATCTTGCTTGCAGGAGACGCAGTGTATCAGGCAACAGGAAAGCAGTGGGGAATATATTGGGAGGGTCACACACATGCTTAATATGAGCCAGGCTCTGCTGAACACTCTTAACTTATTGTTGTAACTGCAACCCTATTCAAAAAATGCAAGAGGAAATCATAGCACTTGGCATTCACTTTTGCTATGTTAAACAGGGAAAATGACAGCTTTTATTAAATAACACATGAATTATAGAGTAAAGGAACTGTGCAGTCACGAAAACCTAAAAGGCATGGTCTGTTTAGTTTATTTATACATTTATGGCAAGACAACAGCAAAACTTAATGAGGTTAGTTGTCAAAATCCGGCTGTATCCCAGTCTGCTGGGGGGAGACCCTATTAGGAGATTCATAGACATCTGTACAAGACGTCTTGTGCATCATCATTAGAATTTCAAAGTGCTTTTGATTGTTTGATCTCATATCCAGAAATTATTGTTCGGGACCTCATTATCATAAACCCAGTTCTAAATTTGTTTTCTGCAGTCTTGGTTATGATCCATAATTAACTATACTGGAGACATTCCATTATTTCTCCATCTTCGGAAGATGAATCCGCATGGAATTTCTCCACCTGGGAATTCAGCGGTTCTGTAAATGCGAATTTATGTACGATGCGTTTCATTCAGAAAGTGAGTATTTTTTGATATTCAGCAGACAGGAAAAGTACTTTCCTGTGCAGTTATTCCGTATATTACTTCACTTGTCATTCCGATAGACCCAGGAAGTGCGTGGCCGATATCCTCTGATCACAGCGGCAAGGTAATGATGTTACATTTGGAGGAATGAAATGAAAATACACCCCCCTTCTCCACAACGTTCTGCACTTTAGCAGGAAGGGGGGGGGTGAAATAATGAATTAGGCCCATTTGAGGATATTGACTGATTCCCTGAGTGCTCACGGCAGCGTCCGTCCATAATCTATCTTTGAAATAATCATTCATGCTCTAAATACATCAGAGAGAGGGGATAATAAAAAATACACCATTCAGCTTCATTGATTTGCATTGTTAATTTCCCACTTGATGGCTGCAAAGAGAGAAAGTGATGAAGGGGCTGCTACAGCGGGTTTAAAGTATATCCAGCGCCACAAATCTGTAGATAGCCACTGTCAGCAACAAGGCCTGACAATGAGGCAACACAATTAAGTGGCAGTGGCGGGCAAAGTGATGCAGCGCACCATAAACATTCTGTGAGATCCCAACTTATCTGCTTATACATAACCATAAAGCCCCAAGCAGGGTGGAAAAATGAGATCTTTATCAGATGCTACAGCTGGCCAGAAGTGAACTGAATGTTGGCCGAGTGGTGTGGGAAATGTGACGGATAAATCCTGTTGGATCTGACATAATCACTGCCACAACCACCTGAGCTCTGTGGTTGTATCGGATGGAAGCGTTGATACAAGCAGGCATAAAGAGGCTGTAATGAGCTAATGAAGGGCCTGGCTGATATAGGACAAACTTTTATAATAAATTTATATATAATAAAGTAGATCTATAAGCTAACTAAGATCTGTACATACAGTGAGGAAAATAAGCATTTGAACACCCTGCTATTTTGCAAGTTCTCCCACTTAGAAATCAAGGAGGGGTCTGAAATTGTCATCGTAGGTGCATGTCCACTGTGAGAGACATAATCTAAAAAAATCTAGAAATCACAATGGATGATTTTTAACTATTTATTTGTATGATACAGTTGCAAATAAGTATTTGAACACCTGAGAAAATCAATGTTAATGTTTGGTACAGTAGAATTTGTTTGCAATTACAGAGGTCAAACGTTTCCTGTAGTTTTTCACCAGGTTTCCAGACACTGCAGGAGGGATTTTGGCCCAGTCCTCCACACAGATCTTCTCTAGATCAGTCAGGTTTCTGGCCTGTCGATGAGATTCTCTATTGGGTTTAGGTCTGGAGACTGGCTAGGCCACGCCAGAACCTTGATATGCTTCTAACAGAGCCACTCCTTGGCTATCCTGGCTGTATGCTTTGGGTCATTGTCATGTTGGAAGACCCAGCCTCGACCCATCTTCAATGCTCTAACTGAGGGAGAGAGGTTGTTTCCCAAAATCCATGCAATACATGGCCCCGGTCATCCTCTCCTTAATACAGTGCAGTCGCCCTGTCCCGTGTGCAGAAAAATACCCCCAAAACATGATGCTCCCACCCCCATGCTTCACAGTAGGGATGGGGTTCTTGGGATGGTACTCATCATTCTCCTTCCTCCAAACACGTTTAGTGGAATTATGACCAAAATGTTCTATTTTGGTCTCATCTGACCACATGACTTTCTCCCATCACTCCTCTCGATCATCCAAATGGTCATTGGCAAACTTAAGACGGGCCTGGACATGTGCTGGTTTAAGCAGGGGAACCTTCCGTGTCATGCATGATTTCAAACCATGACGTCTTAGTGTATTACCAACAGCAACCTTGGAAATGGTGGTCCCAGCTCTTTTCAGGTCATTGACCAGCTCCTCCCATGTAGTTCTGGGCTCACATTACTTAGAATCATTGAGACCCCACGAGTTGAGATCATGGATGGAATCCCCAGTCCGAGGGAGATTGTCAGTCATGTTTAGCTTCTTCAATTTTCTAATGATTGCTCTTACAGTGGACATTTTTCACCAAGCTGCTTGGCAATTTCCCTGTAGCCCTTTCCAGCCTTGTGGAGGTGTACAATTTTGTCTCTAGTGTCTTTGGGCAATTTTTTGGTCTTGGCCCTGTTAGTAGTTGGATTCTTACTGATTGTATGGGGTGGACAGGTGTCTTTATGCAGCTAACGACCTCAAACAGGTGCATCCAATTTAGGATAATAAATGGAGTGGAGGCGGACATATTAACAGGTCTTTGAGGGTCAGAATTCTAGCTGATAGACAGGTGTTCAAATACTTATTTGCATCTGTATCATACAAATAAATAGTATGATAGTAAAAAAAATCATATATTGTGATTTCTGGATTTTTTAGATTATGTTTCTCACAGTGGACATGCAGCTATGATGACAATTTCAGACCCCTCCATGATTTCTAAGTGGGAGAACTTGCAAAATAGCAGGGTGTTCAAATACATATTTTCCTCACTGTATATGTGTATGTGTGTGTTAAAATAATGTTGACTTGCTTCCAATATTCCCAAGAGCTAAATTCATACCATCATATGTGAGATCATATGTGACCCTGCCTGTGAAATCCAGGCTAAAGTCTTATAATCTTAATGTTTGAAGTTTGATTTCAAACATAGATTTTTTTTATTTTAAGTGACATGATTGTCAAGTATGGTGGCCCATATTTGAAATGTGACCTCTGCATTTAACGAATCCTAGTGAGTAGTGAACACATGCATTACAAGTCACGAATGGATGGCCATCAAGTGCTGGCAAACAAATGATGCATGTTTGTGACGCAACCAGATTTAAGTGAATTTAGTGAATCAGGCACAAACATAACTTAGACACATAAAAACAGCTTCATTTTTATTGAAATCCCCTCACTTTGTTTCTATGTCTCTGATAAAATTGCTTTTTGGTGGAAGATTAAAACATGCCGCATGTCTTTTGTTTGGTTTAAACTGTTTCATTATCTAAATGCACATTCAACAAGCCCAAATTTGACTAAGAGAGAAACGCCAACTGTGAAAGCCATCGCCGAAGAGTTTGCAAAATAAAGCATTTAACTCCAATAAACCCACACTTACGGCTCGCAACATGCTTTCAATTAAAGAGACCTTGATTATTGTATTGATTTAAGAACGCTTGATGACAACTCGTCTACAAAATCCCATTTGCATTTACGTGCCCAATAAAATAACATGAATAAAAAGAAATAGAGAAAGAGTAAACAAGAGAGAGGAGAGAAGGCATCTTCTCACCGTCTGTTGGGGCTTAAGAGAAACACATATCTTTTACATGAGCCCCTGTCAGGGTTAATTGGTTTGTGAAGATGGGTAATGAAGGAAAATGGTGTTTATTATTGCACCTCTCATTAAAAGAGGCAGTTTGGCCAGCATGTGGGTGACATTTTCACACCCATCAGACCCAGTGAGGTGTTTGCTTGCTGCAGCGTAACAGCAAGAAACAAGTTATAAAATAAATCCCATATGCTTTCCCTCTGATCCAAGAACAGTCCTGTTCTATGACAGCAAGCATCACACGCTATAATGGGGTTAAAGTTATGAGACGTTTTACAAGGACCAACTATACCCAGGAGCATCCTGGGAGGTCACAGATGGCAAAGGCAAAAACCCACCAGCTGAGACATTAAGATATGAATGCATGCACGCAAATCCATGTAGAGGCTCAACCAATAATCACGGGCACAATGCTACAGTAAGAAACCTCGGGCAATAACCAATAGCAAGTGCGAAGACGTCAATGAACGTAGGAAGTGCTAATTTGCAGCTGTTACCTCTCTCCTCCGTGATGCCCAGCACGTCTGTTTGACTTTCCAAACCACGGCAGCAACCAGCAGCAGGGACAGGAAACAGCTGGCGACGAAAAGAATGGAAAATCAATAGATCAGTCAATCAAACAAGATTCATGATTTCATAATCACAACTGTGGATAACATTTCAATAACCTTCCAATATGGACAGCTGCTACATATTTATATTTCAATCACGCAATCAATGATAAACAAGTTCATTACGTGAAAGAATCAATCCAAAGTGGAACCGACTGTTACGTCGATAATTTACTTAATACCGTCTGCCACGGTGAAAAACAAGCAGATATACACTGCATGCAGGTTTGATTTCCTCTCCGGCATATACGCTGGCAGTTTTTAGAGAGAGTTGGCCTTGACTAGCTGTTACAAAACCACTTACAAAAGCAGCATCCCGTCTTTCAATTCACATTTAAGTGACAAGGTGACGTCGATTGAGCTTCAGTAAAGTAAAAACGCATTTGCTGGTCATGTACACTCCATTTAATGTTTCTTTACTTGGTTTTCATTCATAGTTCATGGTCAGCACCTGCTGCTGCAAATTATAACAAAGAACTACTGTAGTGGCCTTTCTAAAAACCAGAAAAAACAAAGGGTCTCATTTACTAAGCATGCGTACGCACAAATTTGTGCGTAAGATGCGTAAGAATGTTTTCACGAACATATCGAGATTCAACAAAAACTTTCTTATCAAAATGTCTTCTAAATGTACGCAAAAATTCAAGAAAACCTAAAACCACTCATATGCAATAATCACGTACACTATAATCAAATACTAGGCTATAATTATAATGTTTATAATAATCTTGATATATAAAATTTACATGTTTATCTTTTATATTATAATATTTTCTGTATTATATATTATTAAACATTATCTATATTATTATTATTATATGCATTATATATTACTATAGCCTACTTATGTTTTTTTAAACATAAAGATGCGCGTAACAAAACTTCACGCTTTCCTTCCTCACTTTTTAAATCTCTATAGACCCCTTCACGGTTCACGTCAAAGGCAGTTCCCACTGCGCATGTCGGGGTCAGAAAAGTCATTACAGCAGATTGAGTTGCGTATTATTCGTTATCGTCAAAAATGCCTACTTGCGTCGTGGGCTGTGAAAATCGCACCAGGTCTTCCGTTAAGTTTTTGCGATTCATGCAGAACCTCAAAGTTTTCGTGAGAAGTTCAAGTGTGCGTATAAATATGAGAAACGTACGCAATTATTAGTGAATGAGACCCAATGATTTTCAGTTTTCTCTGTATGAAGCGGTAATGTTTCTGTGTACTTGACATTACTGATATGCATAATGCATTTTATGCAATTCCATTACATTTCACACTTCTTGGCTTTTTGCATACAGACAAGAATCTACTGTATGTATTCTAACAGCACTTCATCCTTTTTGACACAATACAGTTAATATGCCAACATGAACATTAGAGCAACAGGGGCCATGTGGGGGTAATGCGATGAACATGTCATTCACACTCAAACAGAGTCTCATTTTATCCAGCATTATTACAAATACAAACCGTTAGATCCAAAAAAAAAAAAACACTGCCTAGGGGAAGAATTTACAATTTTAAATTAGACTGAATCTGAAGAGGCAAAAAGTTCATGACGTATTATACTGTACATTCATGAAATTTGAATTTGCACCATGGACTAAGTGTAAACCCAGCAAAGGCGAGACACTTTCACATGGTTATTGTAAAAATGATGTTCAAACAGTACTGCACAAGCACAGCGGGGGACTTTTGGGAACTTGGAAAGGTTGAATATTTTTCTTCTAGTATCTCTGCTTTAGCTCCATATATTATGAAGCTTAGCTCATTACATCTAAAGCTAATATTAGCATCAGACTAATAAGAGTGTGGTTGAGGTAAAGCAAGTGTCTGAAAGCACCTTTTCAAATGCGCCATATTTCAAAACCCAATCAGAACCAGTCACAGGTCCCTTATTAAATCTATTAATGATGAGGGCAATTTATCCTTAACGGGCTGGAAAATGCTTCTAATGGCCAGAGAATGAGGCGAAATAATGTGAGAGCACTTTCACTGGGAAAGTTGTGAAAGTGATGTAACGAAAACCCTGAATTAGTTCATTTACAGAATGGACTTTAATCAGATTAAAGACCATATTTATCTTGACGCAGTATTTGTGCAATTGGTCATTTTGGGCTCTATCTTACACCCGGCGCAATGCAGCGCAATGCGCGACGCAAGTGTCTTTCGCTAGTTTCCACCCTAATTTTCACGTTTAGCGCCGCGTTGTTTAAATAGCAAATGCATTTGCGCCCCCTTTTGCGCTCATGGGCGTTCTGGTCTAAAAACGAGGTGTGTTCAGGCGCAATGTTGGCGCGTTGCTATTTTGAGGCAACTAAAATAGACTACGCCATTGACCAACAAAAACCTGGTCTAAAGTCTAAAGTCAATGGCGCAATGTGTTTTATGTTATTTAAAGAGCGCATTAGTAATATGCGCCTATAAACGGGAGGACAACGCGGGTTTGCTTATCACAAAGTACATGAATGCGCAGCAGCACAAAGATGCTTTTAAATATGAAAGATTAAAAGGATTGAATGTAAGAGATTATTATTGAGTCTCTTGGACATAAATTAGGACTAATTATGAGACGTTAGAAGGCGCAAAGAGCTGCTTCACCTGCAGCCTGGTAAGTAAATAAATGCTTTGCTTTAAACAAATGCATCTGTTTCTAAATGTTTTTTTTTTAATGCTACCTCACGGATTTATTGTATATGATGACTCTGTATCTGTGGATATGGTGAGATGAGAAACATTTTTAAGTAATGCTTAAAAAAACTCTTTGCTAAAAAAAAACCCGCTGTCCAAAGTGCTGAAACGTTAGGAGAGCCGTTTGTAAATTCTTTATCTCCTGTTTGTTACAAATAAAGTATTTTTAGAGTACAAACCTTATCTTACATACTTGTAAATAATTTTTTGATGATATTGGATAGCTATACATTTAAAGCAACTATAAGCCTGCTTGTACTTCCATGACTAAAAGAAAACGGGTTTTAAAGGTTTTAATAAAAAAATAACAATTTCAATACAAGTGAAAAACAACACAATTATTTAACATTAATCTTAAACTGGGGATCTTCTTCCTCCGCTTAGTTTTTCAGTTTATGAAGTCCGTCATCTAAATAGGGATTAGACATAGCGCCAGCGCAACTTGCTTTTAAAGGGGATGAGAGCTGTGACTCTCATTGGTTTACTGCACGTTACGCCCAAAATACTCCCATTACAATAGGACCAACCCTTTTCGTCCATGCGCTCGACGCACAAACCATTTTTCCCGTCGTTAAATTAGCAAAAGTGGATTCGGACACGCCCATTTAGACGTTGCGCTGTGCGCTTTAGACAATGCGCTTAGATCGTTAAAATAGAGCCCATGCTGTCTTGTGTCGTGTCTATGTGTCACAGCCCATGTTTCCAGTTTCGTTGGATTACATATTTTCAATGTTTTGCCTTTTCTGCTGGTCTAGGCATGTGTTTTCATTCCTCACCTAATTTAAATTTGGCTCCCCTTGTGATGTCAGAAGGAGATAATACCGCCCCTTAAAGGTGCAGTGTGTAATAATTTTTAGAAGGATCTCTTGAAAGAAATGCAAAATAATATACAAAACTATATTATCAGGGGTGTATAAAGACCTTTCATAATGAACCGTTATGTTTTTATTACCTTAGAACGAGATCTTTTTCTCTACATACAAAGAGGGTCCCCTTACATGGAAGTCGCCATTTTGTGCCGCCATTTTTCTACAAAAGCCTTTAAAGGGACACTTCACCCATTTGCATTAAGCTTTGTATAGTTAGAATCCCAGTTATGTTTTTGAATGGTCGTGCATCATTTCCTCAGTTGCCGCTGAGACAGGCGAAATACAGATTTCAGTGTTGCACTTCCTCTTTCAATGATTTAAAAATCATCATTTTGCATCATTGAATGCAGGAAGTCTAATATCTTTGTTGAGGGGGTGAGACTACAAACACCCCTTTTCTCTGTCAAATAGGCACCAAATTTGAAATGTATGTTACATTTTAACTACAAATATGACACACTTTCAATAAAGATTAATGTTTATACAGGTAAAATGCTCCTTTAACGGACATTTTTTTTACTAAGTTGTCTCCGACGATGACATGTTTGTCCAGTGGCAGCTACCGTAGCTTCTCTATGTGTTTCAAAAGCAAGGGGTGAGCAGTGGACTAAGTCGTTGGTTGCAATTTGCAACCTCACCACTAGATGCCGGTAAAATTTAAACACTGCACATTTAATCTGCACTATCCAACCACCACACTGCCATTTAGTGCGGAGATCAGCTCATTTGCATTCTAAAAGACACACCCAAAAACGGCACATTTTTGCTCACACCTACAAAGTGGCAATTTTAACATGCTATAATAAATTATCTATATGGTATTTAGTGTTAGAACTTCACCTATGTTCTCTGGAGACACCAGATTTATTTGACATCTTAAAAAAGTCTTATGAAATGTCACCTTTAAACTAAAATTCTATTTTTACTTAAACACATACCTAAAAATAGTAAATAAAAAAAAATCTGAATATGATCTTGAAGTGGTCTGTTCATTTTTTCCGGGGCTGTATTTTATAACAATTTGAATCGTTTTTACAAACTTAAGACATATCGCAAATTGCATCGTTTAGCAAGTTATCACATTTTTTTAAATCATGCAGCCCTACTTCTCTTTTCTGTCTGGTTTGGTTGTTTTTTAGCACACCCAACAGCAGCTCTACAAGTACACAAACAAAACTGACAGTGTACTGTGAATACAGCGCTGGCCCAGTTGGGCAAGACCCAGTTCAGTCAACAACCCCGAACTTTTCTCACACTGGCCCCAGGGCCGTCCTGATTGCCGAGCCCTGGCACTGCTTTATCTTTCTCTGCCTGTCACAGTCCATCACTCTTTCTCCATCTCAAATTGCTATGTATTCATGTGTATATTTGCACCCAGAATGGATTCAGTGCTAGCCTGTATTTGTCAGTGTACATTTGTAGAGTGTGATCCACTTGTAGTATTGATCTGTACAGGTAGCAGCAAACGTCTGAAGGATGGAGCAAGAGAGTCAATCCAGCAAAGAGCACACAGCCTACAGTGAATATACAATCAATACAGTAAAAACAGACGACTTGAGCAGAGCCCAGTGAGTATATACTGTATACATACTGTTTAATAACCTGCTCTTTTCTTCTTATAATGTAAGCCTCTTCTATTTCAGTCTCTCTAATAGGTATGGAGGACAAAAGCTCTATTACTTCCAAATCATAAGTGGGAGAAAGGGCTTTAGTCAGTTACAGAACTAAAATGAATTGCCTCCAGTCACTATCCAATGACGCACCAGCATTCAGAATGTTAATAACATTATCCCTGATATGAATGTGCTCACTCAATGCTTCAGCATTGCTGTCCTGACAGAAAGTAAGCAGAGGAGAAATGAGAGGTGCAAGAATGCTAATCGACAAAAGAGAGAAAGACAGAAAGAGAGGAGGGAAAGAGAGAGTAATTGGGCTAAACCGAATTGCGGTGTCACCAATTAGCCGGAGGAGCGGGTGAAAGGCTTAAGCGCTCTTTAATTGTTATCGTTTTTCTTGCTCATTTAGAGAAGCAGTATGAGAGCAGAGACGGTAAAAAAATCACTCTTCAAAGAAAATATATTCAAAAGGACTTCTAAAGCTAATGAGGGACTCTAGCAAAATACCTTTCTGCTCCGAAGTACAGACTTTTCTCCTAAGTACACACTACAGTAGTTATTTTCAAGCTGATAGTGCTATGGGCGGTTCTTCATAAAAATACATGCAACTGCTTCAACTTGAAAATCCCTTAAAAGTAAACGAGTTGACCACCACGGTGATGGCCTGCGGACGGCTATTATTTAGAAGGTTTGAATAAAAGCACAACAATCAGGCCCTAACTAACCGAGCTTGCTGCACAAAGTCACTGTAATTTCTAGACTACACTATCGCAATGCTTAAACCAGTGATCTCCTACATGGTGCCCATGGGTTGAGTCTGTAAGGTGCCCGCCAAAGCAAATTCCATTAAGAGTGCTTTCACAAATACTCTGTTTAGGTTGGCCCAAATGACGTGTCGCTCCGAGTACGGTTGGTTTGGGTCAGTGTGAACACAACAGCCGCACTCGGGTGCGCAATAAACGGCCGCTCCGAGACTGCTCTAAACAGGTGGTCTCGGAGCGGCTGTCACCAAACTCTGGGACAACCCACCTGTGGTGTAAACACTGCTGGACCTCGGGCCGAACCAAATACAGGAAGTTATCCACATGTTTGAGCCACTGGGCTTCCGTTGTGACGTGAGCCAGGTGTTATATTGTGGGTTAACAACAAACAAGCCAATTCTGGTCCATTGCAGAGATTCGCTGTCTCCTTTACGTTTGAGCTGATGATTTTATGAATGCATAGCTGTCCTCCACACAAAAATAGTGACATTACGGGCTTTTTAGCAAACGGCTCCATAAGAAAGGCTTTAATAGAACAGCTACGCAATTTCGCGTTAAAGCAAAGAAACTTCGCAAAGGCGCTTCTCGCCCGGTGTGCGACCCCCTTGAAGCACCCGTAGTCTATTTTAGTGGCCTCAAAATAGCAACGCGCCAACAATGCGCCTGAACACACCTCGTTTTCAGACCAGAACGCCCATGGGCGCAAAAGGGGGCGCAAATGCATTTGCTATTTAAACAACGCGGCACTAAACGTGAAAATTATAATTGCGCAGGGTGGAAACTAGCAAAAGACACTTGCGTTGCGCATTGCGCCAGGTGTAAGATAGAGCCCATACACTGTTTAGGTCAGCCCAAATGACGTGTCGCTCCGAGTACGGTTCGTTTGGGTCAGTGTGAACACAACAGCCGCACTCGGGTGCGCACCAAATGGCCGCTCCGAGACCGCTCTAAACAGGTGGTCTCAGAGCGGCTGTCGCCGAACTCTGGGGCGACCCACCTGTGGTGTAAACACTGCTGGACCTCGGGCCGAACCAAATACAGTAAGTTATCCACATGTTTGAGCCACTGGGCTTCTGTTGTGACGTGAGCCGGGTGTTATATTGTGGGTTAACAACAAACAAGCCAATCCTGGTCCGTTGCAGAGATTCGCTGTCTCCTTTACGTTTGAGCTGATGATTTTATGAATGCATAGCTGTCCTCCACACACAAATAGTGACATTACAGGCTTTTTAGCAAACGGCTCTGTGAGAAAGGCTTTAATAGAACAGCTACGCAATTTCGCGTTAAAGCAAAGAAACTTCGCAAAGACGTGCATCGTTTATCTCCACATCTTGATAGCTGCGCTCTCCCTGTCAGGCTGGTTGTCGTGGAAACATGGGGGTGGTCATGAGACGGTAAGAGCTGTCAGAGACCAATAACAGCGCTGACCGTTGTCACATGGTGTACGGTGCGGCATTTTGAGTACAGTAAAAAAAAGTGAACACGGACCGCACTAACTGAAAAATGATACAATATATTTTGGTGCGCTCCGAGGAAGCAACACGGTGCGCACAAACATATGTGAAAACACCCTAAAGCTCACATTACTCAAGCTGTTTCTGCATTTCTGATGTTAATCTGGAGTACATATAGAGTAGTATTACATCCTTTATATCTCTGAAGAGTCTTTAGTTTAATCAGATTTAAAAAAGAAAGTTACAACGTACAAAAAAATGAGTTACTACCGCGGGAGGAGCGAGTAGGAGTCATGCAACACTATACAACACTGTTTAACTTATGATTCACTACTTCTTCGTGTAATTTATATAATATGCACGTGCCTATTTCCAACATAAGACAAGTATTACTTACCGCCAGTGTTGTGCCTGAACGAGTTCATTGAACAAAAGTTTATGAAATCGTTCATATTTTGGGTGAACGTGAGCTGAACATACTGTATACTGCCTGATAAACGTTACTGTGAACTCGTTCCTTATGGTGTTTGTGAACGGCACGCTCTCTCAGTTTAACATCATTCAATAGGCTCACCGCATGCAACTCATGTCCTGGTTGGGACTTTTCAATGAAATCCAGCGCATCAAACACACACGCAAAACTCCGCTGCTATCCCGGATAATAAACTATATCCATTGTTTCCATAAGGCTGACTTTCTTCTACTTATATCCAAAAACACACTTCTTCTTTCATGCCATTGTTGAGTTTTGAAATTAAACAAAGCTGTCGCGTGATGTGATGTTTGCAAGTGATTGACGGGTGGGCGGGGTTTTCCAGGGGAAGTGCCCATATAAATAAGTGATACGTATAGAAACACCTGAAACGTCAGCTGGACCTGTAATCCAAAAAAAACTTTCCGAAACTTGTACGAACCCTGGCGAAGTGCATTCGGCACAGAAATACTCTGTAACACGCCCAGATTGCTTTTTTGACACTTTGCCTACATTTAGCATAAAGAAACAACTCTTTAACTGTGTTAATAAGTCAGAATGGATAAAATACCATTGAACCACCTCTTTATTAGTCTCATATTGTAGATTGTAATATTTATTTATTGCATTTATATAAGCTTGGCTTCTTTCATGTATGTTCACATTTTAAACAATGATAAAACATATCAACAAGTAAAATCAAATCAGCAAGTAAAACAAAAACGTTTTGAGTATATAAATATCAAAAAGTAGCCCTCCAGATTGTTTTATCCATTGTGGTAGCCCTTGCTCACAAAAAAGTTGGAAACCCCCCTTAAACCATTACAAATAGTTATGCATGAAGGAGCTTGACTGGTCTTCCAGGAATCCAGAAGAGCACATCACACCTCTCTTATATCTCTCCCTCAGTATTTAAGAAGCGGCTAAAAACTTTCATGAATACTTGACAAAAACTTGCTGAACAGTCACCCTTTGTTAAGGAACAGAAAAAACTTTTCTCTAATATTCTCTCTTCCTTCCAACAGCTATGGTCTCTACCAATTGTTGAAACTTTGTATAGCACTTTTTGTATTATTGCCTCCTTAAGATGAATCGCTTCATTGTTCCTCATTTTTGGATAAAACTGTCTTGTAAATGCTTACATGTAAAGTTCAGCTGCAATTTGTTTGAATGGAGAAAGTCAGAAATCTCCAGAAATGTTCAACAAGGCTAAGTTTTAATAACATATTTCAAATAGGAAATAAAAAGTATTGTAATACAAATAAAGTGTATTTTTCAGGCTGGTCCAGCTAATGTGCACGGCCTTATGAAAATTAATCATGGTTTTACTTTAGTTAAAAACAAATGGGACTATAGTAAAGTTGGATAAAAGCGTCTGCTAAATAAATAAATGCAAATGTGCAGTACATGCAGCCCTAAGTGTTTTTAATACATTTAATATTTTATCACGTGTTTGTAC
Organism: Misgurnus anguillicaudatus; assembly: GCF_027580225.2. NCBI lineage: Eukaryota > Metazoa > Chordata > Actinopteri > Cypriniformes > Cobitidae > Misgurnus > Misgurnus anguillicaudatus. The sequence goes on along the minus strand of NC_073347.2, from coordinate 17,178,255 downwards.
TCAATCTGTGTAAACACCACTAATTACTTTTTACATATAAAGATACACATCTTTGAATGGATCGAAAATACCTGGGAAAGAAAAGCCTATGGGATCACTATAAGAAAAGGCAGTCTAGTTTGATTAAAAAGCTCATCAGCTTTATCAATGCAAGATGAATCAGAGGAGAGAAATTTCTTTCTATTGGCTTCAGGCTTGTAGACCGGTCTCTCAGGAGGGCTGTCGTGAAACTTTAGGAAGATTTCGAAAACTGCACCTCTAATTAAGATTATATTAAGGCTGGAAGTGATATGCTAATCGTATGCAAATCAAAAATGTATTATAATCATTTTTATTCTTTCACCATAACACGTTTTATGGCAGTATAAAATCCTAGAAGGAGAACAGAATGCAAATGCATTAGGAGGTTGACATGAAAAACTGTAATTTAGAGTTGTTTTCTGCTGGCCTGTGCACTTCTCTAAGAAGCACCTGTTTACCTCTTTAGTGTGTCTAGTGCATGGTGGCATATCAATCATCCTGACAGCCAATCAGGTTAGAGAGTCAGAGTGACATGGTTACGGTGACATCCAGACACACACAAGAAAAAAAGATTTTTAGAGGGAAAACAACTGAAATGTTCACAGTACAATACAAACATTACTGTCTAGTCTGAATGAATCAAGAAAACTGCCTTTACAATTTAAGATGACTTTTCAATAGTGTGCACTGGGTTTTGAGTACAATGCTGGCATTTTAATCACTGTTTTGATTAAAAATGTAAAAGTTATATGATGATTATGTTTGCCATAGCTTACAATGGCCCACTTTTAATAAAAACTTCATAATTCATGTTTAAAGGGATTGTTTACTCAAAAATGCAAATTTTGAATTTATTCACCCTCATGTTGGTCTAAACCTGTATAAGTTTCTTTATTCTGTTAAACAAAACTGGAAATGTAATGAAATGATGGTAAACACACAGTTGACTACTCGTTGACTACCATAGACGGATAAAGAAATACTATGGAAGTCAATGGGAATCGTCAACTGTGTGATTTCCATAATTTATCTTTTTTTGTGTTCAACGGAATAAGTTTTGTCTTTATAATCGGAATGTAAACATTTAGATGCTGAGATTATCATGATGGTGTGGGCAAAGACCTCACAGTGGTGAGGATTATTTTCCTATTTTTAACTTTTTTTTTCAAAACAATTTAGCAGAATATTACTCTTTTGTAGCATTTTATTAAGAATACTGCTTTATAAAGTAGTTTGGGTTTTTCGATACAGCTACGAAAATACTTGGGGCCAGGGCCGGCCCGAGGCATAAGCGAACTAAGCGGCTGCCCATCGGTTTTTTTTCAAATAAAATAACTTGAAGAAGTAATATAAATGAATGAATGAATGATTGAATGAATGAATACAAATTAAATGAATTAATAATTCAGGTCATGTGCAATATAGACACCTCGCGTGCATTGACAATTCGCGCCGGCATGCAAGTGCGTGTCACTGTAATAAATGATAAGCTATGTCAAAAAAAGGATGCATCGCTCTGGTGCCCAAAAGAGACAGCGGGGAGGGAGAGGAGGAGAAAAAAGAGCAAGATAAAGGTATGTTTGCATGATTATTTGCAGTATGTTTAATTTGTGCAGCAGAAGCAGCTGTTGTGACAAGATCGCAGTTGATCAATGATCGAACTACGGTTCGGCTCACATGTGATTTGCGGATTAATACGCAATTTTAAATAGGGAAAGTTTATAATTTGCACGTGTTTCAAAGGCTAGCAAATATTAAACATTTCAAGTTATTTTAAACAATTTAGCCCACAAAAAGGCGCTAAGGTGAGCAGCTTTCTGGACGCACATGTGGTTGAATGTGTCCGGTCCAGCAGTCAGACGTGATCCTCACTATGCCCTTCAGAGATCAGAACACTTGATGTTTAAACTTTAGAGAGAGTTACGCTACTGTGTGTCATACTGTAGTCCATTAACATGCATTTGCGGAATAGAGCACTGAAAAACAATGTGACGTTTTTATGCTGCGCCGTTTGTAATTCGTCCTCCGTCTGTGTGTGCACGCGCATTTAAGTGCACACAGTAGTGCACACATGGAGAGACGCGTTTCAGAAAGCAAGCGAACATAAAATCTTTCTGTTCTTGACAGGGCACATACAAACAAAACGATCGCCACAGTATTCTTTTCTAATAATAATTTGTTTATGTCTTATGGCAGAAACCAGGTCCGTGCTTCTCTTAAAGAGACAGTAACCTCAATTAACCTACTTAAGTCTGTGTCATTAATGTTAATCAAACAACCCAAGACAAAGATAAAATCACTTCTGTGGCTCTAAAAAAATAATAATTATATTCAATTCATACAATAAAGACAGTGTTATTATTCATCTGATTTGATTTCTGTACCTAATGCTAATTTTAGCCCTTACCTAATGTGCAACTTTCTTTTTTATAAATGTTTGTAATTTCTTTATTTTTTAATTTAAAAATATGGTGGGATGGGGGGCCCCAAACAAATTCTGCTTAGGGCCCCAAAGAGGGACGGGCCGGCACTGCTTGGGGTTAAAGGAACAGTTCATCATTCTATTTGCCACTTTGAAGATATAAAAAATAGTTATCCATGTAAATAAAATTTGCAAGTAACTTGAATTCAATTATGTACAACCACATTATAATATTATCCACAGATGATGACTGCTTTGGCATTGTAAAATGACTGGAAATGTTGGGTGAGCTGTATCTTTAAACACACTTGACATACAAAGTCACTCTCAATTGAGAACTGGAACTGTGAATGGGCAGCCTGAGGAGGAGTGTGAAAAAGAGAGGAATAGATTTAAGGGGAGTGGTAGAAGTATTCACGCCGATCTCTCTCAAATGCCATGATGTATTCCATCATCTGTGTCTCTGCCGGCAGAGAACATAAAACACAAACAACAAAAGCCCTGCGGCCTGTAGCTTCATTGTTTGTATCTATCAACGCATTCCTAACTACACACAATGGCCCCTCCAAGTACTCTGTATACTACTGTATGCATACTTGATACTACCCTACTTTTATCATAGTAGGATACAATCTATTTAGTTAATAATGAATGCCTTCGCTAACACACACATAAAGTACATATACAATTGTATTAATTTGAATTCACGACTCACATATGGAAAGAATATTATGCACAAAAGACAAATGGATGGTGACAAATATGTTATTGTGCATACAGCAAAGTCAAGGGTTCGATTTCCAGCCAATGCATAAATGATGAATGCAATGTAAGTCACTGAATAAAAGCGAATACATGTGATGCAAAAGTACATATGAAGCTGTTTATCAAATAAACATGAGCATAGAAGTATAATATGATAGCTTGATTACAGTGTCATTCTGTTTCTTTATAATAAAACAAATTGAAATGTAAAGATTACAATGTTATATCATGACACTTGTTGCCTTGAAAGTTATACAATCCACTAAAAAACAACTAAGAAGCGCTAGAAAGCCCTCAGCCAACCTCAATGTTTATACATACTGTAGCAGACGGCATATTATTTATACAGAGTAGGTGGCCTGTAATTATTTTTGCTGCATCTTGAAACACTTGAACACAACTGCAGACAGACAGCTCTGTAATTTGACTGTCCAGATGTACAATAACCATGGCATTTTCAATGTAATACCAGCAAAAATAAACATTATTGGAGAGTTTATATTTAGAAAAAAGGAACATCATGAGTGCATTTTGTATTATTTGTTATACATTGTCTTTGTTTATCAATATGAGGAGACCTGGAGAAGACCCATCTGTTGTGTTTAGAAACATTACTGGTTTTTATATAAAATGGACTTTGATACAGAGTATTCAGACTCGATTTATGAGGTGAAGTGCATTTCTATAAAAGTAATGCCTATTTCACAGCATGTATTGTCTGTGACTGTGGTTTACTTCACATCAGCATATAAATGACTGACATGACTGACACAATGAGCTTTTGGTGGGGCCCAAAATAATTTACGAGTTCACATTAACATGTAATCGACAAGAAATGAGATAAAGCATATTTGGCGTGCTGTCCGAGGAGAGGGTGATGAGAGTGAGGTGATGGGGTGGAGAGGGGATGCTGCAAAAAATCTGTCACGGGATAGAAGTGAGGGACTGCTATTTATAGGCACCTCTTCGCGGTGATTGGTTGGGTCACATGACCATGCTCCTCCCGAACTTAGTTAAATAAAATTCATTAAATGAAAGTATTGGCAAAAAACCAAAAGCACAAAACCTGAGAAAAAAAATTGCAGCTGGCAAGGGTGAAAATAAATCTGGGTATCTTTGAACCAAATGTGAAAGCACTCTAAGGGTTTTTCACACAGGACGCAGTCTCACATTCTGTCTGTGCTATTTTTTATTAAAACACGGCACTTAAGCGTTGCATATTTAAGATGCAAATTTTGTAAAACTTTCCTACACATGGTTGCTACATAGGCTCATTGAAATGGCGTACCTCTGCCAACCTTTCTCTACAAGCTAAAATGTATTGCTGCTGGTACATATCACAGCATCTTTCAGTTGGAGTGTCCACTAGGGGCGCTAGAGATGCTTATTTTTTTCTCTGTTTTGATGTGGGTTCATTCAAGTTTACAAAGCAGACAATATATTATTGAAAATTATACTATGGGTCCATTGAATGCTTGAATATGATTAGCTGATGAACGTTTTGAGGTGTGCAATTATTTTCTGGGAAATGCACGGCGAATGTAGTTCCAGGCAGCTCTCTTGACCGTTTTACAGTTCCATATCACTTCGCATAGTAAAAGGAACAGTATGTAGGATTGTGGCCAAAACTGGTATTGCAATCACAAAACTTGTGGCTAAAACTGGTACTGCAACCACACAACAGGGAGCCAATAAACAAAATGACAACATAAACATCAGTTGAGGGCTGCAACTCCACTTTTTAAATGACAATATCCTGGCCAGACCACTGTTGTCAGTGATATAAGTATTTGAAATGAAAACAGTGACATATCATGGCCATTTTATGATTAATTGATATAAATTTCTTACATACTGTTCCTGTAACTGTAATAACGGATTAACAAAAACAACATGACAGACAATTTTCCGGGACAATAACGGCGCTGTTTAGAGACGGACAGAGGTAGCCTCATTCACACAATCTCTCTTGCTCTCTCTCTCTCTTTCTCTCTCTCTCTTTCTTTCTTTCTCTCTCTGTGTCTCTGTCGCTCTCGCTCTCTTTCTAATAACTGCATTAGAATGCTATCAACGCTCAAGCCTCCATTGCCAGCTTTAAAATGACGTTTTGGAAAAAGCAAGAGACATTGGATGAGACGCGGAAGAAATAGTCCTACTCACAATAGCGATTTAAGTACAACCGGACAAATCACTTTAAATATATTATGTGATCGATGTCTTGAGGTGTGGTAACCGTAGTATAAGCGGAATAATTGACTCCGGGCTGTTGAATTATTGAAAAATAATGCACACCTGAGGTTTAACTGCATCACCACCTCGGGTGTGCATTATTTTTCAATAATTCAATGGCCCGGAGTCAATAATTCCTTACATATTATTCAGTTTGTGCTTGTGTGACTGTGGCGGATAAGCGTCTGATGTTGTTACTTTAAAGGAACAGTATGTAGGATTGTGGCCAAAACTGGTACTGCAATCACAAAACTTGTGGCTAAAACTGGTACTGCAATCACACAAATGGTGGCCAATACACAAAATGACAACATAAACATCAGTTGAGGGCTGCAACTCCACTTTTTAAATGACAATATCTTGGCCAGACCACTGTTGTCAGTGATATAAGTATTTGAAATGAAAATGATTTCTTAATGTCTAGTGACATATCAGGGCCATTTTATGATTAATTGATATACATTTCTTACATACTGTTCCTTTAGGAATGGATTGCGTTTAGCAGAGACATGTCAAAAACATGCTGTTTTACAGGAAGCTTAGCTTAAACTGTAAGGATAGTGTAAGTCACTTATACATGCCGCACGTTTGAAGACATATGTCTTTAAATAAGTACACAACGGCACAAATCTACTTAACAAAGACGAGCAGGTTTTAATATGCATCTGCTTTGTAACTTTAAAAAATCCTGCATCAAAATGAACAGAATCAAAACGCCTCTAGTGGACATTTCATCAAAAGATGCAGTGATATGTACCAAAAAAAATTCTTTTAGGTTATGCAGAAATTTAGGCAGAGGTATTAATGGCAAACCAACAAGCAATAGCCGTCATTTCACCACCTACTGTAGGTTAACTATAGACCTATATTCTTGCTATAAGTAACCCACTTCTACCCAAAATAAACCTGCATGTAGCTTTTCCCAAAATAACTTGCGATGTATCATATTCCATCATGTAAGCAAAGTCAACAGGGATTACAAGATATTTGGTAACATTTATTTATTTATTTCATTTTTGACAGCCCAAATGTTGCCTTGTTCTAGCCTAGACATCTGGCCTGTGTTTGGACAGTTATTCGTTATCTTTTAAATTGCTTGCCGGGGGGTGAGCTTGATTGTTTAAAACCTTGAGACTATATAGATTTTGAAGGCAAGAATGTGTTTTGAGTAAATGGCTCCGCACAACATGCATTCATTTGAGGAACCTGAAAGAGTGCCAGTTTTTGGCCTGATCACAGCCAACACAATCAGATCTGTTCTGCTTATAAGCTATAGTGTTCATTAATGGGTTCTTGACAGTATGTAGTAATACATTATTCTAAAGAATAAAGTGTGAATACCTGAAAAATGTGACAAAGAACTGAACCAGGTCCATGATGCTGCTGTGCTGAGAGAACGATATCTGTGGGAAAACAACACAAGTATGAGATATTAGATTACTGTTACTTTTTGCAACCACATATACATACAAGTATCATCTGGGACGTATAATTCTGAAAAGATTTTGTGAATTGCTTTAATATCATCTGGCTTTAAGCAATAATGACTCCTGAAATGCAGTACATATATCTCATCTTGGTCGTAGTAAAAAAAACCTGAGAAAAATCTATCTTGTTTAATAAAACAAAGCAGACCATTTTACAGTTTTCTGTTTTAATTCAATAAATGTTGTAATCAATAACCACATGGCTTATGTGTACTGGGCTAGGTGACAACACATATTTTAAAGCTTTATGCAAAAAACAGATGGCATGTAATACATTTGAGATTTAATCAAGTGTTTATGTTGTTGATTTAATTTAACTAGATGTGTTTTTATAGCATAAATAAATGTTTCTAATCAAAATAATTTTCACTTGACATGCGAGCCATTTTTAATGGCATATTAGTTTAGTAAAACTTGGCAAAGTTTCTTAGTAAATAAGCAGCATGAATTTCCCCACACATATTTCAACTTCATTTCACATTATTAAAACTCACAAGATACTGTAAAAGACTTCAGGGCTCAAAAACGTACTTTCACAAAGACTATTGCTATTAACAAACTATTACATTGAGCATATCAAATTAATTCAAAGTAAACTAATTAAACAAGTTATTTACATTATTACTAAACCTGAAGTAACAAATAGGGCTACTGACAAAGCATCGGGCCGCCCCTTCTAATAAAGATGTTAGGGGCTGCACAGTGGCCACCCCAAACAGGGCACTGTTGTCTCACAGCAAGAAGGTCCTTGGTTCAAGCCCTAGCTGGGTCAGGAGGTCTTTCTGTGTGGAGATGGTTTACTTTGGGTACTTCAGCATATAGTTTCCTTCTACAGTCCAAAAACTATACACACGTTGATCTATGCACATAGAGGGAAGGGCAATTTGACATTTCCAATTCACCTAACCTGCATTTTGAACCTGGTAATTAACCAGTTCTCACCATGAATAAAGCTATAGAGTTTGAAATTGCATTAAGATTAAAAAAACATGTTTATCTATTCCAGTTATTCCAATCAAAACAAATATTAATGCTATACCTAGCTGTCACAAATATGAAATTTGGCTGATGGTTAATTGTCTAATTGTGACGATTATGATGATTAATTGTCTGTTTTTTGCTTTTTATACATTTATACAGGCTCTGCAGCTCCCCCTTGTGTTTTTTTAGAGAGATGTGCAATCATTGCGGTGATCTGAAATCATTGCGGTGAGGTCAAACAATCATTGTGACAGTCCTAGCTGTACCTTAAAGAACACCATTTTAACGAATTTTGTTTCCATCTTTGTTGCAACAGTTTTGGAATGGATTTTATTTGTGTTGAAATGACTGTGCCCCGTGTACAAATCATTGATGGGTCTGGATGATGACGAGCCTACAAAGTCATAACAAAGGTGTTCAGCTGGGTTCAGTCTGGGCGTTTTGCACACCAGTCAAGTTCTTCCACACCAAACTATATCAATCAATAGGCTTTATGCCCAGCTGCACTACTTCCTGAACTGTAGCCAGCTCCTTGTTTTCTGTCTGCCATTATTGGACAAACTGATTAATCCAGGTGTGTCTGATTATTGTTGTTGTGACTACTGAGGTCAGGCACAGCTGGATTAAGTAGTTTGTCCAATAATGGCAGACAGGAAACAAGGAGCTGGCTGAAGTTCAGGAAGTAGTGCAGCTGGGCATAAAGCCTATTAATTTTTAACCTTGCTTTGTACATAGGAGCATTGTCATGATGCAATAAAAAAGGTGCTCTGCCCAAAATGTTGTTATAAAAGTAGAAGCACACAATTCTCTAGAATATCTTTATTTGCTATAGCATTAAGATTTGTGCTTACTGAAATGACTAAAGCAGACAAAGCTGTTCATTAGAAGTGGGCGCCCCAAAAGTTTTACTCACCATGGGTCCTAAAATTTGCAAATGTATTACCGAATCATCAATAACAGTAAAAAAGCCACTGGGTCTGCATGACTAATTTATTACACTAATTAATCACTATATTTTAAAAGATTAAGATGTCTCTCTACCTTTCCCCTCATAAGCTGTACAAACCCAACAACCAGTTCTATAAAATGGACTTTGTTTCTCAGTTGTTGCAGCCGGGTCCAGTAAAATACGATCGTGTATTCTTGTCCATTATCTGATTAGTTTAGCTACATGACCAAATGATTTGCCTTTTCAATATCTGAGACCACTCACATCGATTGCTTATGAGAATCCAATACATAATTCTCCCAACTAAACCCATCTAAACCCTAAACTGCACTCCATCACCATCTAAAAATCGACCGTCTGATAAAAGAAAATGTCATTTGATGATTGATTTGTAAATGTCAGATGTTATCAGCGTGATTTATTTTTCAAGAAGTGTCGTGCTTTAAAAGTTCAGGGCAGGCGACAAATATTTTTACTTTTGGAGTTTGTTACTTTTGGAGTTAGTTTCTGCACTGCAAATACAGAGACACGCATATATAGTGACAATCAGAAGACATGGGTTCTTATCCCAAGGAACAGAGAAACACAATATATAAATAAACATTGCAAACATTGAACGCTATGGATAAAAGTGTCTCCCAAATGCATGTAACCTAATGACGCACACACAGATAAAACACATCATGAAGGCAAAACTAAATACTGCATCTAGTGGTACACAGCCCATTCATCCATGAGCCCGGGTACAAAGCTTATATTTAAGAGGTAACTAATACATTTAGAATAAATGTTCGTGAATGGGCTTTTATTTCGGGATGGAAGAAAAAAGCATTAGGTTAGGTAGAGGTAAGTACTGTAGAAGGGTGTGTGCATGTGTGCAGTTTAAAGTTAGGGGGATGGCCAGACCTTAAGTGATTTACTGGCATTTGCTTTTTGTAGTGAAAGTGCATGACAATCAAAAACTAAGAGAAAGTGTTGAGAAAAGCTGTTTTTTTTTTGCTGGCGAGACTGCCCATTATCAGGGTGATCTAGTAGCTTCACTGAAGTGCTCTCTACACCCATCAAACCTCTAAATATAGCCCTTCCCTGTAAACATCATACACCAAGACTACTGTCAATACTTCCTTTTAAGTTTATTTCTATTCAATAATTATAATACTAATGAAGAAGGAAAACTGTAAATCAGCAAAAAGCTTAATAGCATCTATAATGCAAATACACATCCTAATCAGATTTTTAAGTAAAAACACATTAAACGTCCTTAAAGAAAGACTTGTAAAATAATAAAATTAATCAAGATTTACCATATATTAGCAAGAAAACTCCAGCCATTATTGCAATCGCATGCTTGATGGCCTGTTATATCTTTGTCAATTAAAATAATAATAAAAAAATAAATAAAAAAAAAAACAGTAAAAAGTTTCTGCTGTTTTTATCCATTGTCAGCATTTTTCTTTCCACTCCAGCGTTAGGCTAATAACTCTGACTTCCCTTCCATTAAAGAGCTCTTTGAGGATATAAAAGAACATTATGGGTATATGCTGGCTAGCAGATTTCAAGCTCTTGTCTTTTCCCTGACCTTGTAGATTTGAGATATTTACGGAAAAGATTTAAAGACCTGGTGACCTAAAGCCCATGATTGAAAGTCCAGCAAACGTGAAATGTGTGGGTATATAAAACAGCACTTGGATCAGATCTCTCTAAAGGCTGCCGTGCTGGTCACATATGAATTCAAATGAACTTGAAAAAATTATCTTTGAGTAAACCAGTATTTAATGACATCTCAGTTCAGATATAATGACTAATGGCTTAAACAGAAAATAATGTGATAATTAGTTACATTAGCTGAAAGACCTAGTAGGCTATCAAATAAAAGATACAAAATAAGCTTGCTGTGCTAGTATTATACGGTTTAAAGCAAAAAAAATAGAAAGAAATAATAACCTTATTGGGTGATTCTCACGAAACCATTGAAACACCACGGCACTAATGATTTTGGCTTTAAAATGTGTAATATAGTAACATTAAAAAGCATCAGAATTAACACAATACTGTGTTCTACCTTGCACAATGTGTGATTTCAACATAAGAATTTATAATTGGAAATTTTATCTCATTTTCTGCTGAAATTCTCATTACCGCAATGTGTCCGGCTGTGTTTGAACATGCGTTATGTTGTAATTTAATCAAATTAACACAAAAATATTATGAAAAAAAAATAAATTGATGTTTTGCTAGACTACTTTAGATGACAGAAAAAAATATTTACTGAATATTCATGTATAATAATAATGAAGAAAAATTAGGAAAATTATGTGTCCATGCCTGATGTTCTCATCCTCCGCAACACTTTTTGAGAACAGTTTAAGCACACATACAGAATTTTAATAAAGTTTGATTTTGAGTGACCAAGCACATGGACCAGTTACTTCAAGATGGCTACCAGGTAAGATCATTTTTTTTTACAGTTAATTTGAAATATTGTCTTGTCAGAATGCTTACACGACATTTTGATTATCATTACCGCAACAGATGCTTATTAAATGTTAATTTAATTAAATGAAGCATAATACTTTGATTTTAAATGCATGTGCAGAATCTCCAAATTATGTTCTTTCAGGTTTGTCATGTCATTTTGAAAACATGTCAGTGTTGATGTTTTCTGACTGTTGCGGTAATGAGATTTTTTAGGACTTATTTTTTAAATTATGTTACAAAAAGTGTTAAATGATAAGTAAAAGTTTTTAAATTAATGTTCCCATTTACTCCAGACTTTGTTTTTCAATGTCTGGTGGGAAATAAAGTAAATTTAAGCAATTTTTACATTTTCATGCTTGACATTTTTAAAACCAAGTTTTCGTGAGAACCCTATTAGATACTGATGTGGCCTGTAAGAAATATATATTTTTTAAATACAGACAAAGAAAAATATTAGCAATATTAAAACCAGGCTTTAGTGATCATGCAATGGTGTTGCAAGTATTTGAACTGGTAAAAATGGGTGATGATATCCAAACCCATATTGTTCAATACTAAATGTACTGATTTTATACCCCATTAGCATCAAATTATCCTAAAATGCTTTTCTTACACATCTAATTTACATTTAGCTGCAGTGTAATGCAATCCTAAGAAACAGTTTGGCAAGCGAAACACTCAAGAAAAGCTCCTTGCTAAGCAAATCTTAAAATCTTAAATCTGTCAAAAAATATGTTTGCTAATGTGAGCTGTTTGCTAAAGGCCTTGTGCACATTAAATGAGTTGTTATGGCTCATAATTAACACAACTAATTGCAGACAATGTGCATCAATTACAAGGTCATTCACCTTCCCGACCGTAGCAATGATCCTGACATTCTGCTCTCCTACAAGATAATGACAAAGTTGATTGTTTTTTAACAAACTGGAGAAAGTAACTAAAGACATTCTGCACTGATCTGCAAAGCAACAAGACACGACCCACAGGGCTTATTTGTTTTTAGAGGTGTTGGAGGGCTGATGCTTATTGATGCTTTCTAGACTTGGGCTATGTCCAAAATCTTCAAATGCTGTCTAATTAGACAATATCTGGAGGTAAGGTCTAATGCAAGCTCTTTTTGCCATAATATACTGTAAGCATTTAAGCAGAGGACACTAGATATAGCGTGAAGCTGTACTGTAGTTCAACGTGTGAAGCCCATCCCTGGTGCTCTGATGCTGGAAAGCTCATGAGAATTTGCATTATAGTTTAAAAGTGGCCACCAATAGACTGTAATTGTCAAGAGATCAGAGGCTAAGTGATTATTGAGTGGCTGTGCTTTTTAAAGTTCAATACCCCTATAGGACTAAGAACGCTGAGGTTAAGACACAACAGAAACAGGGTGAATCATAAGGTCTGGAGATAAAAGCAGTTGAAAGGCCTGTTGAGCAATTCTCTGAGGAAAATATCAAGAGCTGGGGTGAGAAGAGGACACTGCTACCCTCAATAGCCTGTGAACAACATGCAAAAAAGTTTGTTTGTTTGAGTGTGTGTAAGTGTTTGAGAAAGAATAAAATATATGTGATTAAGAAAATGAAAAGATTCTAGGGGGTAATATCTGACCTCTTGAACAGGACATGTGAGTACATGGGGGACAGAGAGAGAGCAGTTCTGCAGTACTACTGCAGATGGTGAATTAACATATTTACAAAAAAAACTACAGACTGCAATGAGATATGCACATCTACAATATTCAAATGAGCACCATATTTATAATCAGTCATAAACACCACATGCAGAGAAGTGGCTCACCTATATTATCCAACTAACTGAACACTTGTATGACATAATGTTATACACACACACACACACACACACACGTACGTGAAGAGTTTCTAGGGGGTACGCAAAAGGTGATCTCATGATCTCATTTACTTTTAATAAAAATGTCTCTCATTTATTTGTCCAGTCTTTTACCTAAAACATTGATTTTTGTGAGGAAATCATTGTAAAAAATTATCACTTTAAATGTAATATTAATCTTCTCATTAATATTATTAGCAGTGGTAAGTAAATGCCCTGCATGCTCCACAACGCAATAGCAATGTGGATGTCTTAAGACATTTTGTTTCACTTTAAATTTTAACTCTTTCCCCGCCATTGACGAGTCAGTTTGTCAATTAAGAGAAAACATTTGCATGAAAAAAACGTGTTCCTGGTGAGTTTTTATGGTTATCTGTAATAACGCAATTATCCACATGATGGCGCACTTATCCAATTTATAAAAAACTGAAGCAATTTTTTTTTATTAATTTTACACTCCGTGTATATTTTGATAATCGTTCTGAATCTGATCTCTACCAAAATACCATCAGAAAAATGCAATTATTTCAGCTTTTTGCTAAAAAAATATTTTTTATAATACTCATATTTAAAGGCGGAGTGCACAATGTTTGAAAGCCAATGTTGATATTTGAAATCACCTAAACAAACACGCCCCTACCTCAATAGAATCTGGACCTTCTTTTAAAAGACCCGCCCCACACATACGCAACCCGGCAAGGATGTTGGTTAGTAGACACGCTCCTTGCTGCTGATGGCTATAAGTGTGTTTTGGTAGTCGGCCCGTCTGCTTTTCCAAAGCGTTTTTCAAACATTATGCACTCCGCCTTTAAGAGTTTATAAGCAGAGAAAAATTATTGAAAACTTTTTTTTCCCCATTTTGTTTGTTTGTTTGAAAGCAGAGGGTCTGTTCTTTCATTTGATATATTTGTGTGTTTTTATATTTTTAGAAGAAAATTTTCCTGGATGGCATTTTGTGAAACTTTTGTAAAAATCACAAAAAATGCTGGCGAGCAACTTTTCAAAAAAAGGCTGGTGGGGAATTAGTTCAATAGAATAATTTAAATTCTTTGCACACTTATCAGTAACTTCAATTTTAGTATATTTAGGGCCAGATTTACTAAACTGGGCAAATTGGCATAAGAGCCCATTTCCAAAACAAGCACAGATGGGACAATAATGACACAGGCACATTTCCATAATGACCAGGGTAATCTACTAAGAGCAGCGCAAATTAATACAGGGTCGCAAATAAGCAGAGCTGATGCTCCTCAGTTGCAGGTGATCAACTTACGCCTGATGCCCTTAAGTTAAAAAAATTCTCGATGCTCAGCGCGGAAAAAACGCAGAGCACCGACTTTCAGCATGGGAAAAAACGCCAGCTGCTGGCTTTTTTGAAATACGAATTGTATACGTTAGTATACATAGAATTTTAAAGTCTAAGGGCCCTATTTTAACGATCTGAAACGCAAGTGCGAAGCGCAAAGCACAAGTGACTTTGTGGGCGGATCTTGGGCGATGTTGCTATTTTCCCGGCGGGAGAAATACCTCTTGCGCCAGGCGCAAAACAATAAGGGGTTGGTCTGAAGTAGGTTCATTATTCATAGGTGTGGTTTGGGCGTAACGTCAAATAAACCAATCAGAACGCTATCCAACTTTCCCTTTAAACGCAAGTGCGCAAGTTCCATGGCGGGTTGCTATTATTATGACGGATTTACCAGGCCTACGCCAGGAGCGGTTCACAGCCGAGGAGACCCACGTTCTTGTAAGAGCAGTCAAAGACAGAGAAGTTGTTTTGTATGGGGATAGGAGAAACCCACCCAAATCAGCGTAGGTTAAACAGGCGTAAGAGGAAATAGCCACAATTGTCTCATCCGCTGGCATCCCCATCTTTGCGCCAAGCGCTACAATGATGTCAGGAGACGGGGGATTCCCAAGCTTGCCAGCATAAATCGGGCACGCCGTGTAACGGGAGGTGGATCTGCCTCTACACATGACCTGACGCCAGCAGAGGACATCGCTGCGTCCACCCTCACGGCTGAAAGGGTTTGGGGGCTTTAAAATCGGACCCAAGAAACGCAAGCAAGGTCCAACCCCAAAGTACACTTACAAATCAAGTTCATATACATTAAGGTGTCTTATGAAAACATTTTAATTATTATTTACATAAAATAAACGTAATACAGCCACACAAAAACTTTATATTTTAATCGTTATTTGCATGAGAATTTTTTAACGCAGCCACACAATAAATAAAAACTATCACCACAATGCTCACCACTATGATTTCCCTTATCTCATGTGTTAATATTTTTTATTGTAACAATTTATGATTTGCAAAAATAACTGTTCATCTGTGTAGATTAGATAAGCAAAGTGTGTGCGCGTTACACACGCTATACATTATGGTCAAGCATGCGCCCTTAAAATAGCATAATGAACAATGCGCAAAATTTATAAAAGTTGTGTTCATGTGAAGATTATCTTGTTGGACAAAACGTGCGTCATAAACTTTTTTTAAACACACAGTTCTTTTTTTGCCATAATCCGAAAATCTACGGGAAAAATTATGGGGTTTTTAGTTAGGGAACCAGTGTCCCACTGATGACGCTTTTCCATTGCATAGTACCCCACGGTTTGGTTTGGTTTAGTTTGGGTCGGGTCAGCTTACATTTGGGAGCTTTTCCATTGGGTGCAGTACGTAGTACCTTTTTTCGTACCACCACGGTTGGGGTTCCAAGCGACCCAAGCTGATACCAAATGTGATGCGAAAACACTGTAGATCACTGATTGGTCTGAGAGAATCGTCACTACCAGCGTCATCGATATATTGTAAAAGATTAGCTTTACCTTCATGCTAGTTCGCGCTGTCTCGAGTAAACCTGTTGTCATCTGTGCTCTGCTATACTTGCAGTTTGTGGCGGAACATTCGCGATGAGCACGTCAGTATTATATGCTTAAATGAAACTTAAATGAGGCTCAGCAGAGCGCGTCGAGTGACGCCACGGGTGTTTAAACATAAACTGCCATGTCAGGCAGAGGTAGTGATAAACGCGATGTGCAAACATCTATTTGTGGTGGCCAAATTTTAATTTTGTGGCGGACTGAGAAATAAATGAATGTATGGGAATGTACAACGACGCTCTCACTTGTATGATGTCACAGCAGTAGACAGCGTAAATATTACGACACGCCTATAATCCCTCCCACTCCGAAGTGATAGTAAACTCGATGAAAAATCTAACCACGCCAAAGTGAGGTGAGCTGACCCGACCTGACCCAAACCAAACAGTGGGATACTATGCAATGTAAAAGCACCATAACTTCCCACAGTGTCCCACTAAAAATCTGTCTCCCTGCAGCTCTCTATTGCACTGTCCCCTATTCAAATAAACAGACCATTCAAAATCTACAAAAATCTAGCAAAGATCCAAAAATCCCACAAGATGACCAAGAAATAATTCTTTATTTAATGACTTATAATTATTTATGCAAAATCACTCATTCGTTTTCTCTATATAAAAATGAGTCTGTTAGGAAACAGTGAATAAGTGAATGTATAAGTCATTTTAGACACCATATGAAGTAATCCCTGCTGTATCAGTCATCTCATATTCTGGACCTCTGAGCACTTAGCTTCACCTATCCTGTTTCACCCTCATGAAAGTAAATCTGCTGTGATAAAGCTATTAACAGATATAGCAGCAACTATCCCTTTTAACTCTCCCTTTATCCAGAGAAACTCACTCAGAGGTCTGAGATGGACAGAGGCTGAGGTACACCGCTCACTGTCTGTCCGAAATGAGATTACCAAAGACATTCGATTTAATGATGTCCACTGCACTGGGGAGAATAAGTGACTTCTGTGTTCAGAGCAAATCAAATCATCCCTCCATTCCATATTCCAGAAGGGCCACGACAGCTGTTCAGACCATGCGGTATGGAAAGTCATCCAATCAGTAGGGCTGGTGCTGCCCGCCATGGGATTGAAGAGAGAAAGCATTGCAGAGGAGTGTTGTCAAAGTGAAACATTATAAACAATAATGGTAAACTGAACCACAGCACTACACTGATTTGCTTTTATTAATTAATACTTTGGAGATCATTCTTGTCATTCCACATAAACAGGAAGAGACAGGATGGAAGATAGTCATATCAAATCGGACCCCACTGATCCTAATTTTCCGGTCACTGGATGCCTGGTGCATATTAACTATAATATGATTTGAGGGGTTTATGCACCTTTAGGGAGTATTGGTATAATACAATGTGTTTGCGTGGTTTATGGTTAAAAAAACATTATTTTCCACATATTATACATTTTTGTAGCTCCAGATTTCAGTATCTTCCTGAAACGCATGGATTTGAAAAGCTCTGTCCCTGATTGGCCAGCTAATCTGTACTTTGTGATTTGTCTGAATACCTCTGATGTCAGCTGGAAATGTGACGCTCCTTACCATGTTTGAAAGAATCGGTTGCTAACAGGAGTTAACTTACAGGCTGTGAGTCCGAAGTGGGAGGAATTATGATAATGTCGGTCTTTACTAAATCACCAATCCCAGGAAGTAAACTGTTGTAGGGCCCTATAATTTCCGCGATCACGGAATCGCGGACGGAATCGCAGAATTGGCTAATTAACACGGAATCTAGTATTAACGCGGAATTGTGCGGAATTTTACATATTTTGAATAAAATTATGTTTTTGTGTGGGAGACGAACGTATGTCTGGGGGAAATGCACACCGGGGAAAGTAAATCTGGCCGTCACGCCCCCTCCCGTCGTGTCAGACCCCCTCCAAAACACTGGAACCCGGGCGAAGCGGCTCTCCACTACTCTGCTTTCGTCAGCGAAAAAAATAAGAAATTCGACGCTAAGCACTTAGTTCCGAGCATGTCTCACATGACTTTTATGTGACCGGAGAACTGTTATTTTGTAAGTTTTGTCAACACTCTGTTCACGGTGAGCACAAAGATACATGCACTCTCTCATCCACGTCTGTCTCACTGTGCCTCTCTCACGTGCACGCGCTCACGCATCTGTCCGAAGTGCGAACACAAATCCTCATGTATTTGTTCAGTTTTATGCATTTCAAGCGAGCTGAGGCAAACTAACTATCCCTCGCATTTAAAATATAATCATCTGCATCATGGCGCCGCTCTCTGTCTCTCTTTCGCTCGCGCGTGCAAAGAGCTGCGTGCTCATGCTGTCCTAAGTCAGATCACTATCCTGTGTATGTTTGTAAAATTATATGCATTTCAAGCGATTGTGTATAAAATATGGATCGCGTTCCGCTGGATTGATTAAGGCACTTTTGAAGACACCACTGCTTTGACACCTTGTTGTAGCCTCCTGCAACAACACTAAACAATGCATTGAATTGAGTTGTGTGTGTGCGCGCGCGCGTGTGTATGTGCGTGTGTAAATGCATCTTTTATAGTCATTAAGTAATCCTGTTATCCAGTTTTTCCCCAAATCATTAACATTTTAATCATTAGCATTAAAGGCACACTCTTTTTATGACTAAAATAAAAGTAAATTGTAAAAAATATAATTGCCAAAAATTAAAACGGAATTTGCAAAAATTAAAACAGAGAAAACGGAATTTGGGAAAAAATAAAACGGAATATGGCAAAAAATAAAACTGATTTTATAGGGCCCTACTGTTGCCTACAATCTGTGTGTTTGTTGTAGTCAAACAAAAGAGATTTAAGATAACTCGCGTCATCATTTACTTTGGGATTTGTACCTTTTGCATATCATTAACATGTACTAATACACACCAACGCAACAAAAGAAAAGTAAAAACGTGAATCGGACCATTGGTGCTCTTAAAGAAGTTGTTTTTACAGTAGCTGCCTCGTTGTGTTTAACTTTTATCATTCTCTTTTATCATCGTATTAACTAACAGAAATGGTCATATTCAAAAAGGCATATGTACAGGTCGCTGAGAGTTAAAAATGTCACTTTTTACCTAGCCAACCAATCATAGCAGAGGAGGGGCAGGACAAATACTACACCAACCAACCGGTGCATGGACTGATAATAAAAACAGAAATATCATAACAACCAAGCACCTCAGCTGAGAAAAGCACTGCCAAGAGTCCATTTTTATGTTTGTAAAAAACAACTGATATTGCCCCCTGAAATCCAACTTGACAGCTCAAATTATAAATCATTAATATAAGTTTACCATTGTGAATTGGGGTAAGGTAAGGGGAAACTGATTGCTTTTGCACCTGCTCAATAACTTATTTTTCCTTCAAACTACACTAAATCAAAGTAATCCAACTTTCCTCTTGTGAATGCTACTGAATTTGACTTATAAATCTAGACCAAACCAACACAAAGCAAAATATTAAACACAATCTAATCCAGATATCTAAACCCAGTGCTCATTTGCAAGTACAATTTCCTCATTTAAAAATTAATGTGCAATGTCCACACGCACACATAAAGGGGTGAAAAGAGCAGCCCGCTGAGGGCAAGATATACTGGAGGGGTATGGTACAAAGCAACAGTGACAGACTAAATATAAGTCAGTTCCACAAGGATGAACAAACCCCCTCTTGCGCTGCCCCCTAACCAGCCCTCAGCTCCAGGCTGATGTCATTCTGACACTGGAGAGATGGCCCGGGGGAGCAGAGCGAGCGAGGGCAGGAAATGCTTTCATCGCTGGGGAAGCCATTGCACGGCACTGCAGCCTCCCCCTGCAGATCAGCATTACACACCACTATCTTGAGTCTCCTACTGTTACTCATTTATGAGTCAGATGAACCGTGCTTATTTGATCCGGATTAAACTTGATAACCACGCATTGCTAAACCGCAAGCACAGATTTATGATCAAGAGGAAGAGATAATGCTAATGCAAAACAATAAGTCAAAACATACGCCCAACAGTTTGAGAATATCCAATGGGTCTCATTCACTAAGCATGCGTACGCACAAATTTGTTCGTAAAATGTGCGTACAAATCATGAATCAACAAAAACTTTCATACTAAAATTAATTTTAAATGTATGCAAAAACGTAAGAATAACTTAGACCACAAATACGCAATAATCATGAACAAGGATAAAAAACCCTATAATATATATCTGTGTTATTTTATATATTTTTCCTTGTTCATGATTATTGTGTGCATGTGGTCTAAGTTATTCTTACGTTTTTGCATACATTTAAAATAAATTTTAGTATGAACGTTTTTGTTGAATCATGATTTGTTAGTTAAAACGTCTGTACGCACATTTTACGAACAAATTTGTGCGTACGCATGCTTAGTGAATGAGACCCATTATGTTTTTTAAACCATAAACCAAGCGAACACATTGTATTATACCAAATACACAAAATAATGTTTTGTAGCAATGAGATAGGTGCACTTTAATATATCAACTGAATGGTAAGCATACGATTTTGGACCATTAATACATGTGCATATTTGTTAAAGCTGTCTTTACTATTTCAGTGAACAAACAGTGAGATCAGTGTCCGAAATAATGGTCAACAATTGTCCCTAGATGTCAGTGGGGCACTACCCTTCCACCTAAAGGGTTCAAATTAGAGGTACATATTGGTACCAGAGACTGCATATTAGTCCATCAAAAGTACATATTAGGACCTTTTTAAAGGGTGCTGGCTCAATGACAGCTTGGGACTATTATCTGACCATTTATTCTGACAGTGAATGGAGAGTCTCTGCCAAAGTCTGACGTGAAATAAATAAAAGGCGGAGAAAGTAACTGTATCCATTGAGAAAGTAAAGTCTGAGGGTGATGAATACAGCACACATATCCAACTGTGACAGCAATCACTCCTCTGTCAGCAGCACACTCCAGCCACAGGGCTAACAGCGGCACATCTCTCATCCCAGCTCACTCTCTCCTGCGTGAGTATGTGTTTCTGTTCATAGCCTATGGATGGGACATGACAGCCTTGACCTACACTATTAACCCTCATAAAGAAGACTCTTTTCAAATGTGCCAGCATAAATGACATTATATAAATATTCTGTTGTATTTGATGTGCTCGCAACCACACGTAACCTTAACTGACAGGCATGAGCACACAGGTTAACAAGCAGGCTCGGGCCAGTGTGGACCAGACAGAGAGAGAGAGAGAGAGAGAGAGAGAGAGAGAGAGAGAGAGAGAGAGAGAGAGAGAGAGAACTAGAAAACATCTGGAGGATAAATCATGTCAATCTTTCTGAAATATTTGAAATATACATGTCAAAATATCTGAAATATGATTTATATGATTTTTATAACTATTTATTTGTATGATACAGCTGCAAATAAATATGTGAACACCTGTCTATCAGCTAGAATTCTGACCCTCAAAGACCTGTTAGTCTGCCTTTAAAATGTCCACCTCCACTCCATTTATTATCCTAAATTGAATGCACCTGTTTGAGGTCGTTAGCTGCATAAAGACACCTGTCCACACCATACAATCCGTAAGAATCCAACTACTAATATGGCCAAGACCAAAGAGCTGTCCACTAGAGACAAAATTGGGGAAATTGCCAAGCAGCTTGGTAAAAAAGGTCCACTGTTGGAGCAATCATTAGAAAATGGAAGAAGCTAAACATGACTGTCAATCTCCCTTGGACTGGGGCTCCATGCAAGATCTCACCTCGTGGGGTCTCAATGATCCTAAGTAAGGTGAGCCCAGAACTACATGGGAGGAGCTGGTCAATGACCTGAAAAGAGCTGGGACCATCATTTCCAAGGTTACTGTTGGTAATACACTAAGACATCATGGTTTGAAATCATGGATGGCACAGAACGTTCCCCTGCTTAAACCAGCACATGTCCAGGCCCATCTTAAGTTTGCCAATGACCATTTGGATGATCCAGAAAAGTCATGGGAGAAAGTCATGTGGTAAGAAAAGACCAAAATATAACTTTTTGGTCATAATTCCACTTGTTTGGAGGAAGAAGAATGATGAGTACCATCCCAAGAACACCATCCCTACTGTGAAGCATGGGGGTGGTAGCATCATGTTTTGGGGGTGTTTTTCTGCACATGGGTCTGGGCGACTGCACTGTATTAAGGAGAGGATGACCGGGGCCATGTATTTCGAGATTTTGGGGAACAACCTCCTTCCCTCAGTTAGAGCACTGAAGATGGGTCAAGGCTGGGTCTTCCAACATGACAATGACCTGAACCACACACCCAGGATAACCAAGGAGTGGCTCTGTAAGTATGCTTTATCAAGGTTCTGGCGTGGCCTAGCCAGTCTCCAGACCTAAACCCAATAGAGAATCTTTGGAGGGAGCTCAATATCTGTGTTTCTCAGCGACAGGCCAGAAACCTGACTGATCTAGAGAAGATCTGTGTGGAGGAGTGGGCCTTCCTGCAGTGTGTGCAAACCTGGTGAAAAACTACAGGAAACGTTTGACCTCTGTAATTGCAAACAAAGGCTACTGTACCAAATATTAACATTGACTTTCTCATGTGTTCAAATACTTATTTGCAGATGTATCATACAAATAAATAGTTAAAAAATCATACATTGTGATTTCTGGATTTTTTTTAGATTATATCTCTCACAGTGGACATGCACCTACAATGACAATTTCAGACCCCTCCATGATTTCTAAGTGGGAGAACTTGCAAAATAGCAGGGTGTTCAAATACTTATTTTCCTCACTGTATGAGGAAACAAGAAATATGTTCTCTCAATGCACTAATACATTTTGAAAGCTTTAAAGCACAATTTCAGATACATAATGACTAGATGTCTATCAGACGTGATCAAGGTCAGGGCCAGGGGAGCGGTTCTTCTCAGGTTACTCAGAAGTCTATAGATGACCGTGGCACTGGGTTCCTGATGAGAACAATTAAAGTCTCATATTACTATCTCATCTATATGAGGGTATGGGAAAACTGCATTAATGGGAATGATTCACGGCCACAATCAATATGTGGCTGAAACTAACAGGCCACAGTGCAGGGACTGAGGATTGCTGGGAACAGAGATGACTCAGGGGTTTGACTACAAGAAGAAATATATGCTTTGTCTGAAAGACTTTACAGGTAATATGTTAAGCAGAGCAAAATGGAAAAGCTAATTTTTACACTGTTAACCCTTAAATTTATGTGACTTACAGTTGACTGGATTTTAACAACAATTTTAAGTGTCTATGTCTGAATTGAACAACTGCCATTACAGTTTGTGTCCTACACTGTAAAAAATGTAGAAAGTTAAAACAACTTGGTTTTGCCAATCCAACCTACTATTTTAAGTTTTGGCTTGTGAAAAGTTGACATAACTTCATTTTTATTGGACATTTGGTATTGACATTTGCTTTCACACAATTACCAACAAGCAATTCAAAAGTATTGAACTTTACCAATAAAACCAGACTTTCCTGGTTTATCTTAACAGTACATTCACACGGGGCGTCAGCGTTAATGCTTGTTGGTGGGCGTGTTTGAAGTGTGGCCAACAGCCAATCACAGTGGCAGCAACACATGCTCCTCTTTTCTCAGTCTTGCATAAACGTAATTGCCTGACGTACACGTTGGCGCTTGAAAGTTGAGAAATGTTCAACTTCTGCCGCGAGCAACGGCAGTGACGCGATGCCGACGAATGCACAATTCAGTTCGGCAACCCGTGTGAATGTACCAGTGCAATGGGTTTTTAAAGAAATAAGTCAACTTCAGTTTCATAACTGAGAACATTGAAGGAATGAGGACATTTTGTACAGTTGTCATCATTTTTAAAGCACTTAAAATAATTGATGAGAACAATGCAGACGTATGGATCATTAAACATCATATTTTGTGCTGAACACATAATGGTTTATGCTCAGTTTTATTTAGCCACGATGGCTTTAAGAGCCTGATAAAGATTTGCAGTCAAAATCACATTTCAAGGATGATATTTACAAATGCTGTCTTTCATTATGATGACGGAAATGAAGATATAGGTGATGATGATGCTGTTTTCGTTTGATCAAAAACAAAAATGTTATTTTACAAACTTTCTGTTCATCAAAGTTTTCGGAAACGGTCAGAATGGATGACAGACTAAACGAACAAGTCATCAACAATAACTAAAATGTGAAAAATCCTCATTAGAACTGACAATATCAAAGCCTATATTTTTCTGACAGTAGCCTAATTGTGTATACAACAAAGGATCAGATAAATAAATTATACACCGTAGATCAATACCCGTTTCCTTTTCACTCCAACACAAAATCAATCACTCTAAATGATTACAACACCTTCATTTTCCTATAAATAAAAACCATTTGGCTTGTAACCAGTTATATATTAGCATCCAGAAAATCTCATCACAGCAGACACAAACTGAAATTGAATGATGCTTTAGCTCAACTTTTCAGAGTCATTTTGAAGCTCACTGTTTACATACTGTACGCAATGCATCCAAATATATAAAACCCTTATTTGTATATGTAACAAGGCACCTACATGCATGTTTATTCAAATATATAAAACTTTTCACTAATCACCAAAAAACACAGCAAAGGCATATTACTGATATACTATACTCTTACCTAAACTAACCTAAGCTCTCGCACTCATTTTATAACATTAAGCAACATTGACAAATAAAAACAGGTGGCTTTAGAAAAAAGTGGGTTGCTGATCTTACCTGTATTTTGATTGGCCATGTAAAGTTGCTGACGTAGACATGGAAAGTGATGTTGGGATTTGCAATGAAAGAGAATTTCTCACAAGAGAAGCTGTCTCTGTACTCTCTGCTGTTAGTCTTGGACACAATGGGGAACTCCTCTCCTGAGATGGTACCCGCTATACAGGGTAAGAACACAGGATCAGCATACTGTACTGCATGTGTGCCTGCAAACAATGCTACTGTAATATGCAAAATCCTGTGTATAGAAAAGATATGGCACATTCTTATCAACATTTTCACTATGAAACCTCTGAATAATATAAAGAGGTTTCTTTCCTGCTCAAAGCTTCTTAATAAAATCAAGCTATCATAAACAGTTTAACTTCAAGGGCCCTATTTTAACGATCTGAAACGCAAGTGCGAAGCGCAAAGCCCATGTGACTTTGTGGGCGGATCTTGGGCACTGTTGCTATTATCCCGGCGGGAGAAATGACTCTTGCGTGAGGCGCAAATCAATAAGGGGTTGGTCTGAAGTAGGTTCATTATTCATAGGTGTGGTTTGGGCGTAACGTCAAATAAACCAATCAGAACGCTATCCAACATTCCCTTTAAACGCAAGGGCGCAAGTTCCATGGCGGGTTGCTATTATAATGACAGATTTACCAGGCGCACGCCAGGAGCGGTTTACAGCCGAAGAGACCGACGTTCTTGTAAGAGCAGTCAAAGACAGAGAAGTTGTTTTGTATGGGGATGGGAGAAACCCGCCCAAATCCGCGTCGGTTAAACAGGCGTGAGAGGAAATATAGCCACAATTGTCTCATCAGCTGGCATCCGCTACAATATCAGGCGACGGGGGAATCCCAAGCTTGCCAGCATAAATCGGGCACGGAGTGTTATGGGAGGTGGACCAGCACAGGACATCGCTGCGTCTACCCTCACCGCTGAAAGGGTTTGGGGGCTTTGAAATCGGAAACGCAAGCAAGGTCCAACCCCAAAGTACACTTACAAATCAAGTTCATATACATTAAGGTTTCTTATGAAAACATTTGAATTATTATTTACATAAAATAAACGTAATACAGCCACACAACAAACTTATGAAAATATTTTAATCGTTATTTGCATAATTGTTTAACGCTGCCACACAAAATAAATAAAAACTATCATCACCTCACCACAATGATTTCCCTTATCTCATGTATTAATATTTTTTATTGTAACAATTTATGATTTAATGATTTCCCTTGTCTTATATTTTTTATTGTAACAATTTACGATTTGCAAAAATAACTGTTGCATCTGTGGAGATTAAATAAGCAATGCACGTTATGCACGCTATACATTATGGTCCAGCATGCGCCCTTAAAATAGCATAATGAACCACGCGCAACGCGCCACTGACTTTAGACTAGTTTTTTTTGGTTAGTAGCGCAATTGTTTTTTGAAACTGCAAAATAGCATATGAGATGGTTTGCGCCGGAGCACCCCTCCTTTTTTTGCGCTGAACCGCCCAGGGAGCGCAAGTTCATTGCCGACGTGCGTCTGTGGAGGGAAAACCCCGCTGTGCGCCGGTGCAAAATACGAAATGATACATGCGTCACTGACAAAGTCAATTGCGCTGGGTGCAAGATAGGGCCCCAAGACTAACAAAGAATATCTAAGAGCTTCTGCAAAAGGGTTCAGATTTATAGGTTCACAATGAACGTATGGTCTGTCACAATACAGCAATCTCTGACCACAAATAAACAAGCACATCAGTCAGTCTATATTTATGTTTCCCTGAGGACCCATATTTCTGGCTATTCCATTAAGTACCATAGAAAGAAGAAACTAGTATCTATTCATCACAATGCAAAATTGACTTTTCCAGTATAACCTGATAAAAGAGGAAAGCGTTAAATATTTACACAAACACGCTCTTGTAAAAGTTCAACTTAAACATTATCCGAAGTGCTATTTTAATGACTTTATGGAGAAGTAACACTGTGGGGTCTGGTTTAAAAGAGTCTACAACAATTTCTTTACCTGTTCATTATCCACATCTGCTTGAATGTTTTTAAAAGCAACGCAATTCCCATAACCTGTTAAATTTAAGGCCCTGCGCAGGACAATACTTATCTTAATTGAAATCACAAAACATTTCCTCAATGCTCCAACAAACTGATTCAAATTGCTGCTTGGTAGTCTGTATCTTATTTCTTTCGTTTTTAGAAAATGTTCCTAGCTTTTTTTCTTGTTTTAAAGGGGACATCTGACTTTTTCCATGTTTAAGTGTTGGGTTCCCAGTGCTTGTATCAACCTAGAAAATGTGCTAAAGAACAACCCAGTAACTTAGTTTAGGTAAACCATTCTCTGCAAGCATGTGAAAAAATAGGTAATTGAAAGTCGTTTCCCCTTGTGATGTCAGAACCGGATAATACCACCCCTTAATCTGCACTATCCAAAAACAACACTGCCATTTAAGCAGAGATGAGCTCAATTGCATTAAAAAGGAAAGATCCCAAAATGGCACATTTTTGCTCACACCTACAAAGTGGCAATTTTAACATGATATAATAATTTATTTATTTTTTTAGCTAAAACTTCACATATGTACTTTGGGGAAACCAAAGATTTATTTGACATCACAGAAAAGTCTTGTAAAATGTCCCCTTTAAAATATAACATGTTATACAATAGCAAGGCATGGTACTGTAGCACAATACCTGTGGAGCCTAGAGACCATGTGATGTTGAGTTTAAAGTTGTTGGAAGCATTAATAGACACATCCAAGTTCTTGTTGGTCTGAAAAATAAACAGCATGATGATGTAAAACACTAAAATAGATGGATAAAGTCATTCTTACAGTAATACTTTTCATTTAGAAAGGTTTAATGGCAGCTCAAGGGGCCGATCACCAAACCCGTTTATGGCAGTTGCAGGTCCCTGTTTTGAATGATTTTCTATGGGCAGTAAGCGTTATGCGCACTGTTTATGCACGCCAAACGCCTTGCGTTTTTTTTCACCTGCCGCAGCATCAATATTTGATTGACAAGACAGCTGACTCTGTAGTTGCTTGGCAGTATAAAAAGCTGTGCCGCACTGCTCTTTTTTAAAGTTCCTCAAAAAAAGGCAGTGTGGCGCGCCTTGCGTTTCCACACTTTCAAAAAGTTTTAAAATTGACACATACTTTATATGCAGATTATTTAGAGAAAAATACCTTTTTTTCATTCAGTAGGGGAGAGCGGGGTATGTTGTCACACTTTTCACACTGTCTAACATTTACTGAGCACCATACATCAAAATGGTATAAATCTCATACCAAATGAAAGAAGGAAGTCTTGGGCACATATGTTGTATTCATAACATCTTTATATCTTATCTCATTACAGAGTTGTAGACTGTTGAATAGTGACTGTGCACTTGTGACAATTTGCCCCATCGGAGGGTAAGTTGTCACACTAGGGCGGGTAAGTTGTCACACTAGATTATCTAAAAATAAGAACACAACTACTTAATTGTGAATATTGATTTTAATTTTTAAACTCAAACCAAACTGGAAATATAAACATCCGTGCCTGGAGAATCTGGAAAAACAATTATTTCAATCCAAATAATGCACATTTCAATTAAGTGGCAAGACCACTTTACTTTGAACTTTGGTTCAAATGTTCTATGGCTTTCACATAAAACCAGATAACTGAATGGAACGCTGCAGATAACTTGCTTAACTTAACATGTTTAACCTCTGAACAAAACAGATGCCCTGTATGACTAATAGGACTCATCTCCAGAATCACAATTCTGACACACATAAATTGCCTGGCCTGAGGTGCAAGCATCATGGGCCCAATTGTTGCATTTTACACATTTTACCCAGGTCTCCTTTGGACGACTCTTTGAAAATGGCTCTACACAGACGAGGCAGAAGCACTCTTCATCATCTGATGATGACTCTTGCATGATTTTTCTTCTTTTAGCTGCCTTGTTTTTCATAGGTCCAGATTTCTGCTTCCCTTTCTTTTGAAACAGCTTTTTGCTAGATTGAGGCTTATTCTTTTCTATATCATGTTTTCTGAGCATGTTCGATGTGTTTGTTTGTACAGGGGCAAGTTGTCACATGTGACGACTTGCCCCAAAGTCATTGAGACAACTTGCCCCATACTTACTTGTGTGCTAATGTTTTCTAAATCTCAAGTTTAGCTCATCATATCACTTTAGCTAAAGTATCAAAAGACACTTTACGGTCTCCTCTATTTTGTGCAAAATAATCATTTTAAACATTCACACCTAACAAAGTTGTATTGCATAAAATGTAAAGTGATTTTTTTTTACTTTTTAAGCAGAAAAATAAGAAAATTGTGCTAACCTCAGATTACAGTGATCTTGACCACATGTGAACAGGAAGTTCACTATAGAAGAAGAAGTCACATAAAGTGGCTATTTGATTTTTGAGATAGAGCCTCTAGTGTTGGAGTTATTAACAGTGTGACAACTTACCCGTGTGACAACTTACCCCGCTCTCCCCTATTAATGTTATTTGTGATAAATCATATGATTATATGCTATCATTAAATAGAGATTGGGGGCGGCCCAATGAATAATAACACAGAAGGTGTGTTAGTTCAGGGACAACACATTAAATGGAAGTAGGGAGGGGGGGGACAACTGCGCTGGGTCACAGTTTGGTTTGGATAGTGTGAGTGCGCCCTTAAGGGTATCTTAAGGTGTACTTTTTGAAAGGGTACCGCCCCAGTGACAGCTTCTGAACCTTTTTTCTGACTTGTTTTTGTGAACACACTCCATTTTGATTCACATGTGACCTTACTGACCTCTTCCGGTGTTGCCATAAAATTAATGGCTGTGTAGTGCTGATCATCGTCCTGAAGAAGACTGAAGGTGAACTGGTAGTCTATCAGAAGATTATCTAGTAAAGTGGAAAACAGAAACCACAAACCAGATTTACAACAAGAATAAAACAAGGAAAATAAGGAGAATACATGTTCAGCTACAGAGTTTGAAAAAATGGTTTATGCACATGTCAAGGCAATGATTTAGACTGAGCTATTCTCCAAAGCCAAAGAGAAGCTCTTGGCAAGAAAGAATCAGTCGTGACTCGTGACTTTTTGACTGTTCACATCTGCACAAGCAACCAGGGGTCACTGTGTCTGATTCAATTGTAAAGACGACATGTGATTAAACAGCAACAGAGAGTGAATCAATGAATGAGGATTGATTTGATTGTCCAGTAGGTCAAAATTAATTTCATGAAAGAAAAAGCTGAAGTGTCATTGACATGATTGCATGAAAAGACAAAGATGCAGCTTGACACAAAATAAAAAAAAACATATACGTGCTGTGGTTCATCCAATTTGTCTTTAATGTACTTAGAGGAGTTTGCTAAAAAAGGTATGTGGGATTCAATGGATTCTGCCAACAAACCAGCATATCTGAATGGCCTGAGGCTGGGATTTAGCGCATTGGAAGCAAAAGTATGTGATGAACGTATACTACATGCTAAGAGCATCTCTTCCTCTGACTCTATAGCCTACCTCACTAAGTTGTTGAAACTGAGATTATTGCTGGTTCTCTCTCCATCGCTCTCTGTCTCTCTAATTCTTCACTGCAGGGATACAGCAAAGCCATGTTTATCCCCTAAGGGTTGTCACTAAAAGTTTTTTTATGCACAGTAAGGGACAAAAAAGAGCAGATAATCCAAAGAGAGATCAACAGGCAGTATTGGGCTGTGAGATAAATGTGGTCATGTATATGTCGCCTTAGAGTACAGTACACTAAAAGCAACATCTAGATATCCTGCTGTGATAATGTTTATACTTTTAAGTTTTGTTGGATTGTGTGCTTTTACGACTGCATTTCTGTGTGCGCCTGTTAAAGAGTTCAGAAAGTATAATAAAACATGACGATAAAAACAAACAACCGCCAATGCGCTTTTAACATGTTTGCTTTCATTCTGTTATAAAACAAGGCAATTAATTGCATGAATTCAAGCAGTAAATTAAATTACCCCTCGAGAGAAGTCAGAGAGCACTTATAATGTGGTTCTTTTGTGTTATCCAAATCCAGCACTTCTGTGAGACAACATGTGTTACTACTCGAGTTATTCTATACATCACAGCAGAATTAAAATCATATACGCTAGAAACATTTTGTGAAGTCTATGAAGAATATTTTTAGCAGTCTAATAAAACATCCTCAAGAAGCCACCAGAGGACATTCAGATTGCAACCAACAACACAACGTGCTCTGTTTATGAACTGCATTTACTTTAAATACATAACCTAATAAAGTCATTATGATAGTTTCAAATAACCATCTTGACAACCCAAAGTACATTTTCCTTTAAACAATCTGCAGAACACATTTCATTTTCAGGTTCAGAGGTCTGAAATGAAGCAATAACTGAAACACATCCCTGGTAAATGGGATCTAGGCATTTCATTTACCGTCTCCTACTGTACCATAAACGTTATCATCCTCAATTTTGGTACACCTTGTTGGTGGTAATGAGAACTGCATAGAGTTAGGGACATCTGGAGTCATCTTTTTCGAAGCAGTAGAGAAAATAGCATGCTGATTTTAAATAATAACTTGATGCTCAATTGATTCACATGTGCCTCTGAAGGCAGCAAGCTGAAATTATCATCAAATTTAGTCTTTTTGCATAGGGTTTCTGTACTCTTATAATACACGTTTTGCAGTATGCTATATGTATACTGTGCAGTATAAAAATTAAAAGTATGAACTGTTTGCTTTCGTATCTAAATGGTACATTAAAGCAATAAAACCCAAGAAGCAGTGGGTTACCAGTGCATTTTATAACAGCTAAGGGGCGTTATTAGGCACGACGTGAAGCGGAGTAGAAAAATAGCAGTAGCAAAGGTAGAAAAATTAAAAAATTATTAAAGACTGTGGTGTTTATTTTCATAAATCAGTACGCAGCAACAGTGGCGCAGTGATACTTGTGATGCGGTCTGAACCGTGGGTTTACCGGGGTATTTTATCACGGCTTAGAACGCGTTTCAACCAATCAGAATGAAGAACCAGAACGAGCCGTTTTATAAATTAGGATTTAATTTTTTTACGTTTTTATAACCTAAAGATGCTATGTGAAAGTTTGTAACAGAAAATTGTGTTTTTCATCTTGTCCCTTTATTGGTATAGAAAACTTAGGATTCCGTGTATTCAACGCGCCGTCATTGTTGTTTACAATGCATGGAATGGTGCGCTGTGATTTGTTGAGCAGATTTATTGCATTCTGCAGAAAAGGAGGAGTGGCGTTTATTGCGTTTTGGGACAAAAGCGACAAAAGATGACAGAATAAAATGGCGGATATTGGATTTTGCGTAAAATTAAGAATTTACTTTTAAATACTGACCTGATATAATACTGATTTTGGCAGTAACTCATTTTTTTATGGTGTTTATCGTGTTTTGGAACCAAACTCTTCAAATTCAATTCTGGTTCCATATTCACTTTAATAAGTCAGACATGACTCTGCTGTAAGGGGAAGGGAAAAGCAGGTGACATCAGAGGGTGCAACCTTCGAAGTGACCAGATGACCTTTGAAAGATTCTATCTTTATATTGGGACACAGCTTTTGTGTGCGAGTACACATCTACCTTTCTAAAACTATTTAGCTGTCTAGGCAGAATGCCTGATTGGTTCTTGATGAGGGGCTTGAAAACGTTTGGTTGTGTCTGTCCGGCTGGTGGAACACTTCAGGATGTTTAATATGTCTAAAATAGTAGTAATGGCTTTAATCTGGACAGCAGAAAATTGGTCCTTGTCAGCGTAGTGGGTATTAACACAGAAATGTCTTATTTGAAATAGTGTGTTTGACGTTAATGAAACATTAGGTATACTTCAGGCCCAAATCACATCAATGGAAGCTTGTTTACAGATTGACTACAATAGAATATAGTAAAAATAACTCAAGTTGGACTTGTTTCAGCCACCATTTTAACTATTATTAACAATATTTAAATACATACATACATAAAAGTGCAAAACATATATACACTCCCTAAAGGATTATTAGGAACACCTGTTCAATTTCTCATTAATGCAATTATCTAATCAACCAATCACATGGCAGTTGCTTTAATGCATTTGGGGGTGTGTTCCTGGTCAAGACAATCTCCTGAACTCCAAACTGAATGTCAGAATGGGAAAGAAAGGTGATTTAAGCAATTTTGAGCGTTGCATGGTTGTTGGTGCCAGACGGGCCGGTCTGAGTATTTCACAATCTGCTCAGTTACTGGGATTTTCACGCACAACCATTTCTAGGGTTTACAAAGAATGATGTGAAAAGGGAAAAACATCCGGTATGCGGCAGTTCTGTGGGCGAAAATGCCTTGTTGATGCTAGAGGTCAGAGGAGAATGAGCCGACTGATTCAAGCTGATAGAAGAGCAACTTTGACTGAAATATCCACTCGTTACAACCGAGGTATGCAGCAAAGCATTTGTAAAGCCACAACACGCACAACCTTAAGGCGGATGGGCTACAACAGCAGAAAACCCCACTGGGTACCACTCATCTCCACTAAAAATAGGAAAAAGAGTCAACAATTTGCACGAGCTCAACAAAATTGGACAGTTGAAAACTGGAAAAATGTTGCCTGGTCTGATGAGTCTCGATTTCTGTTGAGACATTCAGATGGTAGAGTCAGAATGAGAACATGGATCCATCATGCCTTGTTACGTGTGGGGGATGTTTTCTTGGCACACTTTAGGCCCCTTAGTGCCAATTTGGCATCATTTAAATGCCACGGCCTACCTGAGCATTGTTTTTGACCATGTCCATCACTTTATGACCACCTTGTACTAGGGATGTCCCGATCCGATCACGTGATCGGAAATCGGCCCCGATCACGTGGTTTCAGACTCGATCGGAATCGGACGTTACCTCCCGATCAGGACTCGGATATATATGCAGGGTTTAAAATCCATTAAGGTCTCGCTCTGCTCCGCGCCAGTGTACGCGCTGCGCTGGTGCGTGTGAACTGATGAGAAGAGAATAGGCTTGTTCGACTTCATGCAGCGCCGCAACAACCGGCAGCCGGATGACGTCTAAGTTCCGCGAGAGCAATTTAAAAGCAAACTCCTCCGTATGATTTCGCGGATCACTCTCGCGGTAGTTTGACGTCACCCGGCTGTCGATTGTTGCAGCGCCGCATGAAGTCGAACAAGCCTATTGACGTGCTTTCAAATTCATTCATAGGCTTCACACTCGTGCGTGCAAGGAACCCACGGCAAAACCGGATTTTTACCGCTCATTTAAACCACGCGTTGATCGTTTTTGTCACCATGTGCTCAGACGCAGCTCCGCGTCTCACTCAGAACCTCAAGAACGCGCATTCGCGCAGGATACTGTAGAGAGAGAGATAGAGAGAGAGAGGTAAGAATGGTGCCCACATCGAGAAAACTTAATAGAAGTCTAGAAACAAAGTATTAAAGTATGTCTAGCCATGTCACTCATCTCATTACAATATGTTTACTAGATAACTGGATACAACTGATTGTATAGTTTAATAAAATAATGTATTTTGATTATACAGATTAATTACGATCTAACTATAGGTATTTTATAACTGACCAGCTTAGGGAATCTCTATGGCTAATTTATAAGATATATTGCTGAATCAGTATGTTGTTTTTCTTGTTAATTGAGTCTTTTGGGGTAGCCTATCTTATGCATAGAATTAGTCAAGGAGGTTGATTCTTATAACTTCCTTCAAAGTTTGATCAATTGTGCATAATGACATGTGCAACAAATGCATATAGGGTGTCAGACTCATAGATTTGCATAATTTAAAGTTCAGGTTTTAAAGTTTGGGTCAACATGTGGAACAGCTTTAAAACTGAAACTTATAAAATCCTATCAGAGGTCCAAAATGTCATTGAAACACACCAGTGACTTTGCTGTCATCAGGATTAAACATGTTACCCCTTGAACCCTCCCTCCCAACAGAGCATCCCCACAAAACAAATCCCAATTTAACCCCTGTACATATACTATATATATTCTCAATATTTTTTAACACATCTGTAGTTATGCGCTGGCACAGAGTTAGACTCTTTTGACTCCACACAGAAACAGCAATGCGTGCGGCATGACATAAGGAACATCCTGGTTCTGTTTTTTTTTTCGCTCTTATTTATTCTTTTTTTTATGTATTATAGAAGTATCGGATCGGGACTCGGTATCGGCAGATACTCAAAATCAAATGACTCGGACTCGGACTCGAGGGCAAAAAAACCTGATCGGGACATCCCTACCTTGTACCCATCCTCTGATGGCTACTTTGAGCAGGATAATGCACCATGTCACAAAGCTCGAATCATTTCAAATTGGTTTCTTGAACATGACAATGACTTCACTGTACTAAAATGGCCCCCACAGTCACCAGATCTCAACCAAATAGATAATTTTTGGGATGTTGTGGAATGGGAGCTTCGTTATATATATACAAACTCAACTAAAGGATTATTATTAGGAACACCATACTAATGCTGTACTACTAATGCAAGGTATATATATTAATAATATGGCAATGTCACTAAAAGTCATAAACAGTTTAATAAACAGCTATTTTTTGTAACTGAAGTAGAATTAATAAATGAGACATTTCATTTAACCCTTATGGTGAGTTGCACTATCGGCATGATTAGCATTACCACGTTTCACGGTCCTTAAGTTTAGCCTTGCGATAACAGACATTAGTGCACTCAAGATGGCTGGATTTAGCCTGTCACAAAGATGAAGCATAAATCCCACTCAGTGGGTAAATGTCATGACGTATCCCGCGGGAACTAGACTTGCCTCACATGCCGCTAGCTTCTCTTCATGGCTTTAATTGGTCAAATTAGCGAGCGCATCCACCCCGCATATTTAGAGTCGGACAGCTGAATGGCTGCACACTTGTGATGAAAGCCACACTGACAGACTGAAGTCAGCAGCGTTAGTGCGAGATAACAGTTGTACGCTCAGAGCGAGAGGTGCTGCTTGTGGTCGCCGGGCTGTTTGCACGTGTTTGTGTGCTGGACAGATAGTGGCCCAGCTGCGGTATGAATCCTGTAGTTCACCATATAAGGAGCATGAAATGGGGAAGGCCAGTTGCTTTAATTTAAATTTACCAGTATTATAACCATAGACATAAGTGCAAACAGAAGTTAATCTACCTAAGCGTGACTGACAGAAGATACCGTCAATGCTGGCAAATCTGGCTCAGCATTAAAAGGAATGGTCGAACGGCAACCTCTGTAAGTCCTGACCCTGAACTTAGTGGTCAATATAACAATAAGCGACTCAAGGTTGTGAGCTGCGGTGAATTTACCCAGAGTAAGCATGTCTTAAAAATGGTGCCGTACCCTTTGAAAGGTCCTAATTTATATACATTTAGTACCGGTGTGCATCTTTGAAGTACTAATATGCACTCTTTTGTACCAATATGTACTTTTAAGGTATTAATATGAACTCTTTAGGTGCAAAGGTGTACTTGTTGAGAGTATGAATGAATTAATTAATTTATTATTTTCTTTTTTCTTCTTCAGAACATGATCATTAGTAACCAAACATATTATAACAGAAAATGAACAAATAAAAAGTCTCAGCATGTTCAAAAGAAATGAAAAAAAAAAAAAACAAGAAAGGAGAGGGAAGAAGCTAGCTTATATTTGCCTTCCCCTTTTACACAACTATTTACTATTTACCCTTACAGAATATTGTAATTTATCCTTATTGAGAAAAAGCTTAATCATTTGAAGTACATTTATCTGAAAATAACTCACACAATATAATATAAAAAAATAATTTAAATATATACAAAATGGCAAGAAACAGACGATATGTTAATTCAGATCAACCACTTGAAGAGGAAATGAGATATTTATCCCATTTTCACCTTAATTTATATACTTTTCTAATACAGACATTTTAAACCTTCTTTTGAATTGCACAATATGTTTGCTTTCCTTAATTGTTGCAGATTAATTATTCCACTGCCTCACCCCGTTGACAGATATGCACATGCTTTTGAGTGTAGTACGTGTGCCATTGATTGAGAGAGATTTCCTCTCCTTCTTAAGTTATATCTACTATCTCTTTCCTTAAACCATTTTTGAATATTATTAGGGAGTACTTTATTTTTAGGTTTGTACATAATGTGTGTAGTCTTAAGATCCATGTTTAAGATGTTTTTAAATTTTAATGTTTGTAATTTTAAAAATAAATCATTTGTATGTGCATAATAGCCAACATTGCAAACGATTCTCATTACCTTCTTCTGCATAGTGCATATCGTCTTTAGGGTGGTTTTATAGGTATTGCCCCACACCTCTGTACAATTATACAAATAAGGAAGAAAAAGCGCGCAATATAAAGTATACATTGTTTCCTGGTTCAATATATGTCTCACTTTACACAGTATACCAATAATCTTTGCCAATTTAGAACTAATGTGATTAACTTGTGGTTTCCAGAGTTTATGGTCGATTATTACTCCCAGAAAGGAATTTTCATAAACTCTTTCTAATCTGGTATTATCACACAGTACTTCAATAATTAAATCTTCAGGAATTCTTCGTTTCCCAAAAATCATACATTTTGTTTTCTTTATATTAGGAGATAATTTATTTAAATCAAACCACAATTTAAGCTTAACCAACTCTTGAGAGACAACAGATGTTGGAGATTCTCTCCTTCACAAAATATATTTTTATCATCTGCAAAGATTACAAATTTCAACATATCAGAAGTTTTAACAATATCATGTATGTATAATATAAATAATTTTGGTCCTAGGATTGAACCTTGTGGTACACCATATAATGTATTTTGGAGCTTTGACTTTACCTCTCCCATCTGCACAAATTGTTGTCTAGGTTCTAAATAGCTTTTTATCCAATTTAGTCCTATTCCCCTAATTCCATACATTTCCAATTTTTTAAACATAATGTTTACAAACAAAAAAGAGTACCGCCCTGGTGACAACTAGGGACCATTTTTCTGGTCCAACAATCAGCAGTGCATCTTTAGTCCAACAGATTTCCAACGAAAATGTGATAATAAATGAGAATCAAATGGAGGATGGGAATTTACTGGGTTGTAAATAGGGCTTTCACGGTTATGAAATTTGGGTGATGGTTAATTGCCTAATAAATTGTGACGATTGTGACAATTAATTGGCTGTTTTAGTGCTTTGACGATTATGATAATTTATTGTCTCTTTTATTGCTTTTGATTTTTTATTGCTGTTTTATTTAATTCTCATAAATTTTTTTGTTTATGAAATAATTTTCACACATTGTTGTGATTATTTAAATTAAATCTTTTGCAAGGTTTACCTGGCAGTAAATATTAATACACATAATACATATTTAAAAGTAATCTGATAATGTCTTATTTATACAGGTGCTGCAGCTCCCCCTTGTGTTTTTAGAGAGATGTGCAATCATTGCGGTGATCTGAAATCATCATGATGAGGTCAAACAATCACGATGAGACAATTGTAAAACAGGGGCGGACCTTTCCAGAAAGGAGGTAAAACTTAAACCGGCAAAAATATTTTAAAAACTAGTCAGCTATTTGTTAACATTTTCCAAAGGCCCTGTGTGACATAGTAGGACACAGAAAACTGTTTCACAAGCACATTATTCAATTTTAAATGTAATAACACATACAAAAGAAATGTTCACAATAAAAGCATACATTACAAAGTAAAAAATGCCAATTTTGTTAAATTTAACAGACCAAGATGACTGCAACACATTATCTCGGGTGACTTATTACTTTCATAAAATGGAGTAAACAGCAGTGAAACCGATAACAGAACAAAGCATGAACTGATAATAGCAATAAACAAAACAAACAAATGGTTTACTGAGAAATGTACAACTATAACTTGTTCTAAGCTTCCAAGCGATGTAGCAACTTGGCACATCACTTTGAATACAGCTCATCCAAACACAATCTGTTTTATAATATGTAAGATTTCAGATGAAACTAAATGCTGGAATGAGTTTGTTGACCACAGGAAGATTCACTGGGCTATCAATCATGAAGTAATATATGAGCATTGTGCTACAGAGACTGGAGGGGAGGTCACAATGTCCAATCCTTGGTTTTTCGGTTATAAATAATGCATTGGTAATGAATCCTCCTACAGTATATACAAGGAACAGGGGTCCGATTTGGTCATAAAGCCTTTGCAAATGCCTCGCATGTGCTTTTAAAGCGACATGCAAGTCATCCTATGTGCGTAATTGCACCAGCTTTATTAATCATAACACAGACTACTGTCTCACACAACCGTCCATGAACCTTTTAAAGGTCCCTTTATTTAAGCTTATGAGCAACAAATATCAAATGTGTCCAAAAGACATCAAAATCATGTGTTTGAACAAAGCGCAGCTAAACAACTAAAACAACTAAGGAGGCTGTGTGGATATCAGGGGTCTCATTTATAAAGCATGCAAAGGTTGTGATCTATAAAAAACTAACTTAATGGGAGAATGGGTTTGCAGGGTGGGATCTGAGGATGATTCATGTACACACACTTGCAGGTGATCTGTGATTTATAAAGGAAATATTGCTTCGTTTCATAAGTCCTAATATTTTTTGGCATACGCCATTTTTGGCTTTTGGGCGCACATAAACTTTTAGTAAGGATCCTACGCACATTATAAATGAGACCCCTGGTGCTTATCTGAGACCCTGTAATCAAATGCCTTTTGTTTAGCTCAGGAGGCTAGTCTTAACCATTCAATGTTGACACTGGAAAAGTAAAATCAGTATATAAGACAGGTTTGGTTGGTCAGATTTGTTTTAGGATAAAGGGTTTTCAGTTTTCCTTCAGTACAGACCAAGTTTATTTTTCCATTTTATAAAGTATCCATGTCTATTTCTCCTGAAAACGATAGTTGTGTTCTGTGGCTGTGTGATGTCCTTCACGTCTTGGGGTCAGCTGAGGAAGATTTTACTGATCTGCACTGGTGACAATTACTGTAACCAGATTAATCCTATTACTGATAGAGCTGTAAGACTGCCATCTAGTGCTCTGAACCTTAAGTAAGAATGCAGTATGTCCATATGATAGGGTGAACCAAAGTTGGAGTAGACCTAGAAATGTCTGAGTATACAGGATTTGACCACAAAATCAACTTTAATGTTTTAAATGTGCAATAAATGGTGCAATCCTACACGGTCCCAATCTTAAATAATCCCAAATTATTATTTTTTTTTTTGGGGGGGGGTGAAAATTAAAATGTGCTTGATACAGAATAACGACTTTGAATCATGAAGTAAATTACTGTGATATCCAAGGCATGTCTGCTCATTCACCCCAAAAAAATGCCAATCATTTCCCTAGCACAAATGCATACGGTAACTTCATGAGTCTCTAAATACACAAACATCTGTACTGAGATACCGTGAACCTCAATCAACTTGTCCAAATTTGAAACATTTCTCTAGAACTGTACATACATGTTCTATACCCTCAAGAAAAGCTATTTGTATTTAGCAACCACATCTGCAAATAAACTCTATAAGACAGATGGGCACATACAGCGGCAGACAGAAGCCAACATGAGCAACACAAGTAGTATTCTACTGCTGAGTTGCCCACTTGAGTATCAGTAGAGATGAATGCTTGTGTGATTGCACCCTGATGAGGGGTTACAGGGAAAACGCTTCCATCTGCTCCGCTCACCATGGAATCAGAATGTGCTGTAAATGTTTACCATGGTGAACAGTTAGAAGGGAGTCTGAGTTCATGCAGTGACTGATACAGGTAATATGTGAGAGCGCGCGCGTGTGTGTGTGTGTGTGTGTGTTTGTGTGTGAGACAAGTTAATATACATAAATATTTGCAAAAATATGTTTTTGAATATCATTATATATTAATGTACTTCATTTCGCATTTAGGTTTTGGTAGTTTCTGTTCCTTTTAAGACTCGCGGGTACAGCATGTTACCATAATACAAACAATATAAAAATTTTATTAGCAAAGTAGCTAAAAATGTGCAAAAAGTTAAACAAATGAATACATTAGTTTACATTATAAACGAATTTCCCCATGCTGCCTTGCGCGCAAATTTATCCAAGCTGCAAGTGTAGCATTGAGGCCATGGACCAAATTCTCCCCTCGAATAGGGAACCAATCACAGAACGGGGAGGGGCAGCAAGACAATGACGATGTCTATGCGACACACCGAAGCAGTTTGTTTATATCTATGGATCCAACATGGCAGCAAACGCGAAGTTACCTTTCGATGCAGCCTTAGATAGTGTTTTAAATAGTTTTGAACACAAGTTTATTTAAAAAAAGAGCAAGTTTTGGCGTTAAACAATTTCATATCCAAGAAGGATGTGGTCGATACCAACTTCTGTTCGGCAGTCCCGAGGCCTGGATGAGCACAAAGTGACAAGACATGTTAGCCACAGAGTTTTATAGGACCAACCTGCTAGGCCTCATCATCGACGAAGTCCATTTAACTTATAAATGGTAAATGGTATTTATTAAAGCTGCGGTCGGCAAGATATTTTTGATCATATTTACTGAAACCGACAGTCTGCTCCGATATAACAACATAAATTAGACTGTTTAAGAAAAAATCTGTGCTTCTAGCTCCACCTAGAGCCTGTTTTACAAAAATCCATAATTTTGCAATAATACTGTTGCACATGCACTGACAAGGACGAGCTCGAAGGGAGGTTGCTCGGTGGTAGTATGGGAGGGGCATGAAAATTGTAAACATTTAAAATCATCTCAATCCGCCAGAGTTGCCAACCACAGCTTTAATATCATATTGTCATCTGGTATAATAAAAACGATTGGCTATGAGCTAGGTACAGACGGATTTGATAGACATTCGTAGCGCCCAATAAACGGCACTGGGCATTCGTAAACCACGCCTCAAATACGAGAAAATTAGCATGTGGTTCCCAGACCACGTCTCATTCTCTATGGCCTCGTACACACTGCAAACTTTCAGGAGTGACAACTGTATTTAAATTTGGGAGTGAATCCCCTAAATTTTTGTTTTATGTCTGTACGGAACAAGACTCACTCTCGAAAATATGATGATTGACACAGAAATAAATATAGCAACGTTCTGCTGTCTTGCGTGCTTATCACTCACAGCTTTGACCAAAATAATTTAACAGTGTTATGATTTGCAATAAACCTCCGTCATGGTATTGTGCATTGTACGCATTTATGAGGCTGCTCGACAGTCTTGCCAGGTCCTCGTCTTTTTTGTACTTGCATACCATTTTTGCATTTAAAAGTTTATGGCTTTTGGCTCATGAAGCGATCAAGTTTTTTGGTGTTATTAAAGTGTGAAGATGCCGGTCCTAATATTAATAATTTTTTGTGCAAGATCTGGCAGCACTAGTCAACAAACGCTCGTGCCTCTGTCATTTTCTGCACCGCGCATACAGAAGACCTTTTTCCCTTTAAGTCATGTCCATGAATTAAACACTTTATTAACTACTAGTTGTTCAGTTTGGTTATGTACACACTGTGCAGCGTTTCTGTAAATGCGGTTGTCACTACCTGCATTTTGCGGGAGTTAATTCGGTTGTAGAGTGCAGTTGTCAGTCCCGTAAATTACTGAATTGTGTGTACAGAACAGGATTAAGGATTACAAGGGAAACTAAAATCCGAATTAATTTGCAGTGTTTACGGGACCTCTGAGACTGGTCTAGTGTTAGCCAGGCTACAATTGCAAGACACTTTTATTTAAATTGACTTACAGTGCATTCAAAAGCTTTATTTTTGTGCAGCTAATGCAATACTCTACCAACGGAGCAACAGTACACAAATTCTCCATTTCTATGAATGCAACATTTAGTTGAATCATCACTTAAAGTCTCTGCGTCACATGCAGCGGTATTGTTAAAATGTATGTAGATGAATATTGCTGTTGCATATATAAATGCTAATGAATTATCATTATCGTTCCCTATGCTCATTTATTTAAAACTTATTTTGCAATGGGTCTTTGGTTTAAATGATTCATCTGATTCAGAAGGACATCTAAAGTGTCCCCATATTTCTAAAAAGCAATTTACTGAGCATGTTCAGGGAATAAAAAACATAATTAGCTCAGCATAAAAACTATTTTAGGCAATTACACCAATAAAGTCCTAGTAAACCATATATACTTGTGGGGACATTTTGAGGTCCCCATGAGGAAACAAGCTTATAAATCCAACATGATGGTGTTTCTTGAAAATGTGAAGTAGGAGAAAGGTTGGGATTAGGGTTTGGGTTATGGGAAGGGAGTAGATTATACAGTTTGTATACAGTATAAAATGCATTACGCCTATGGAATGTCGCTACAAAACAGAACAGAATGTGTGTGTGTGTGTGTGTGTGTGTGTGTGTGTGTGTGTGTGTATAAGACAGAGAGTGCAAGTGTTGAAATGTAGCTTACAGTAGCATGTTCCTCTCAGTGGGTTGCCAAGGTAGCGGTTTTCAGAATCACATCTGCGGTACACAAACAAGAAAAAAATTTTAGCTCACAAATACACTGTATCTGGAAACTTGTTCCCAAACATCATGAACCTTTCTTCAATGTCTTCTTCAATGTTGTGTGCTCATTAAAATAACACAATAATTAAAAAAATAATAGGACTAGTTTGTATCAAAGCATGTAG
Source organism: Misgurnus anguillicaudatus (assembly GCF_027580225.2). Lineage (NCBI taxonomy): Eukaryota > Metazoa > Chordata > Actinopteri > Cypriniformes > Cobitidae > Misgurnus > Misgurnus anguillicaudatus. The sequence goes on along the minus strand of NC_073347.2, from coordinate 17,134,827 downwards.
CATTCTTGACAATACTGCTAGTGTACAGTTGTATTTCTCTAATAATTGTTCCATATGCTGGAGGTAGTAGTTATTTTGAGATGATTATAGTAGACAGGCCGTCAGGTGCTCTTGTCCTGTGAGGCCTGAGGTAGATGATGAGACCACACTTCAACTCAATTCAAACTGACAAAATTTAAGCTGCGCCAAAAGCATGTACCACCTGACTCTCTCAAGATTAGAAAGCCACGTGTGAGAGGAATCGAAAACTTAATATACAGTCTAGGTGCATGATCAAATTATGATTAACATAATTATGGTTAACAAAGAATCTTGCAAACAACAACATATTGTAGTGCATCACGATTTTAATCTTGTGCGCTATGAGAACATAATGTAATATCCAAAGTAATTGGATTCAGTGCCTTTATGCCATCCTGCTAAGTTGTTTTTATTGCAAGGATAAGAAGCAAAGTTTGCACGTTCCATGTGTTCATATGTCAAATCACTTAAGACAGACAAAATAAACTGGCTGGAGTCAGAAGCATCATTTCTGCAGTGCATCAGTGGATATGTTTACATGCACAAAATTTTGTCAATCCAACTGATTTTAATACGATTGAAGGTTACGACGATACAGTTTACATGCACCCTACATTGCAATCTGATTTAAATGTTCGTTAACATGTACATTCTGGAAAATCCAAACCAAACATCCGCACAAGCGCACAGCCAAGGTTGCCAGATTCGCGTACCAAAACCAACCAAATAGACATTCAAAACTAGCCCAAAAGCATCCCAATGACTGTCCACAGTCCAAATATCAATAAATAATTAACTTAATAATTTCATCTTTAACCCGCAGAAGAAAAAAACAACTGGTGAAAACAGTTTAAACAGTAGCCAAATCTAAACTCGAAAAAAGCAGAGGACTTGGCAACGCTACACTGCGGACAGCATATCTCGTCATGTTCACGCTCTATCTCTGGATAAATTCAAAACTGAGTTGGAGAAAGTTGTTCTTAAGAAGTTTTCAGATATATGTAATGAAAACACACTTTTTAAAAGGCACAATGCTATTTTATTGCTTTAAGTAGCATAATGTGTTAAAAGTACATATAAAAGATGTAAACTTGAGCACAAATGTTCTGCGTATGTGCACAATGTACTTTGGCATCCAACTGAAAAAATACTATGATTCACGCGTTTACATGCATACTTTTCTACTGCTGATCAAATCACAGATCGGAGTACACCACCACCTTCAATACGATCCAAATTTGCATCTTGTCGTCCTCAATCGTATTCATTAAGGTGTTTACATGAAGGCTTTTCAATACGATTGAGCCATCAATACGATAACAAATGGATTATTTGGTTGCATGTAAACGTACCTAAGCTGTGTGCCAATTCAAGGGCTGCGACCTTATAAGCATGCGACCTTAAAGGTGAGCAATCGGTCAAGGTGGCTGCCTCAGAAGTTCGCAAAGAGAACTGAAATGAGACGGTCTAACTTTCGGAGGACCCATAATTGGCGTCACCTGCTGCATGCGCCCACCGCGCCTGTCGTTTCTGACTTATTAAAATAAATATGGAATCAGAAAAATATTAATTTATTTTAGAAAATATGACACGCTGTAGATTAAACTATTCAAAAGTATATTAAATTAATCAACCTTAGAAATATACGCAACATAGAAAGAATAATGTTAACACAAAAGATAACTTTTAATAGTAAAACAGTGACAAGAATTTTTTTTTTGATAAATACACACTTTAAGTTAATAAAGGTTTTAATTGTTTATTTTAGAATATCCGGCCTTACTAGCCTCAAGTAGCGCAATCAGTCTTAAAATACGTCCTTAGAAGGTCGCAGCCTTTGAATTGGGACACAGGCCTAGTGTAACACAAGTCAATAAGTAACAGCTTTTATCAAAAACGTTGGTGTGTTAGTGCAGGGGTTCCCAAACTTTTCAGTACCGTGCATTCCTTCGCCGCCCCCAAAGGAAATTTGTGACAAAAAACTGTTCTAAAACTCAACATTTTATTAAAAAAAAAGTAATTATACAAAAAAGTAGTGCTTTTGGTTAGTAGCCTTATTTTTTAGGTTTAATTACACAGAATTCATGATAAATTAATGTATTTCATAAAATGTCATAAAACTGGGGCCCCCCTGGCACCATCTCGCGGGCCCCCAGTTTGAAAACCACTGTGTTATTGGAGCTATTTTAATAAGCAACATCTCTATAAGGGATGGGTCACAATGATATATTATTTTGCACGCCAAAACTTGTGCGATAAAAAGTTGCGCTTTTAAATCTATCCACTTTAAAGTAGCCTACTGCTGTCACAGCCATAAACATTCAGACGTCTTTGGCTAGTGTGCATGACTCACGCTGCTCTTTTGAGCGTCCTGACACGTGCTTTTAAGATGGTGTGTCAAGGTAAAAATAGTCCAACTTTAAAAAAACAGACCACAGCATTCTGTTCCACTACGTTATACTACATCTGACTGTTTCTGGGCATCTTGCGTAAGAAATGAGATGTGTGTCCAATCAGGCTCAGGTGAACCTGAAATCAGCCAAATTATACAAAGCTGTTTTAAGAATCATCAGTCATTCAGCCAAACTAGACAAGAAAGAGGGAGAGAGAGAAAGAAAGAGAAAGAAAAATAAAGAGAGAGAGAGAGAGAGAGAGAGAGTGTATGTGTGTGTGAAAAACAGAATGGCATGTCTGGTACAGTTTGAAACACCCATTATCAGCATGTAAATACTAAGTGTTTATTTTTCGCCTCATGCTACTGAAGTCATGTGTGTAGATTCAGAGCTCAATAAATAAACAGATGGATGAATTGACCAGCAGGGCAAACATGCCTGAATAAGCGCCAAATTGTCCTTTGAAGTGGAGAAGGGTTTGACAGGGCTAAGGGCCTCAGAAATAGCTGTTCTGCATCCCGGAGAAAGAAAAAAAACTAACTCAGTTTTGGATGATGAACAGTCCTGTACAGATTGACAGTCATTTGTTCTCAAAAAAAAGCATTAAAATGATTGAACATTGAAAAAAGGAATGCTGATCCCTTCAGGGGTCCCATAACATGCTATTACGCCAGGAAAACATTTTTAATGCAGACTGTTCGCCATACACAGTGGGACTATAATACATGCTGTGCATCGCTTAACAAAATATTTCATTATAGTCAAGACAGTTTTAACTCTCAACTTCTGCTTGTATTCAAAAGTAGTGCTTCTTGGCATTGCACCACACAATGCACTGCTTTCAAATGATAAACGTCTCCTGAATCCTAAACATGTAAGGGAGTGTCGTCCTGTTAAGAGGATGAGATGCTCGTGTCGTGTGGATTGGCAGCAGTCAGTCAGGAATCACAGATTAAAGCAACTGCACCCTATTCAACACAATATGAGATGACTGAAAGAGCAAAAGAGAGAGAAAATAAAAACAGCAGGTGTCAGTCAATTGGACTGTCCTCCGGTCATCAGTCTAGTGTCGAGTTTGAAAGGAAAGATATAAGACAAACAGCTGAGGGGGCAGAGGGGACCGAACAGTGAGCTAACCGTCTTCTCTCGTTCCTTGCAGCCAAACAGAGTTGTTACAGGATCTCCTCTGCCTAAATAAACAGTGTGTGTGTGTGTGTGTGTGTGTGTGGTGTCTGCTGGCAGGAGACTGAATTAGCAGATAAATCCACAGAGCTGTCTTGGTGTTTAATGTGTCACTCTGTGTTCCAGATCTGTCTGTCAAAACCACACACATTTGTTGCTTGCAGGGTTTAAGCACCCTCACTTGGGTACTCCTCACGAGGGCCTGTCTAATGAAATTGTGACTAGTGTTGCTTTCGTCAATGGAAATTATGACTAAATATTGTCGTCAATGAACATTTATCACATGGTGAATGTTGGTCACCGAAGAGTTTTGATATTTTTCCTAACCGAAAATAGTCCCCTTGGTTACTTTCAATAGCAGGGGACTATTTTCGTTCAGTGCGTAAAATCACTACGCCTGCTGCAGCCATGTTACATCAGCAAAGTCCTCGATTATTACGCCAGTGTGAGAGTATAGTTCATAGCCATATCGGCCTAGAAAATCACAACTTTTAATTTTCTGTTGGTCTTAGTACATAATGTTACTACAGAAGAGTCAAGTTTTAAAATAGGAAAAATATCAATATGGTTATTTTTTAGCACAATGCTAATGGTCTAATCAGATTCAATAGATTGTGCTAAGCTATGCTAAAAGTGCTAGCGCCAGACCCAAAGATCAGCTGAACGGATACCAAAACGATAAAAATCAGATGTTTAACTCTGGGGAGCTAGAAAATTAGCATATTTTTTAAAAAGTGGAGTGTCCCTTTAAGCTACAAATGTGAAAGGGTAGCACCCTAGTCATAGCTTTTGAACATGTTTCTCACTAAGCACAATTATTTAAAAATAATAACCAAGCCGCTTAATATCTTTGCCACTTGCACAACTGCAAAAATAACTGTGGACTGTGGCACTGTCTGTTGTTGCTCCGCCAAACAGGTAGTCCAATCCCAAACACAATACAAGTCACTGGTGGAGGCAACATTGCTGTGTAAGGTTCAAATGTTGAATGAATGAAAATGATGCCTGTCGTAAACAGGCACTTTGCTGTTCCTAAGCTATAAAAAGACAAAAATGGTATTTTAATAATAATATTATCTTCTTCTCTCTTTGTAAATGAAGCAGCAGCTGTTTGCTTGATGTACTTTCCCTCAGAGACACGTGTTGTAAATAACTCTTACAAAAAGTCAAGAAAAACAAGCCACTTAGGAGATCTGAGAACAAAAAATTGGCATCTCCATTTCATCACATGCTAGCAATATCCAAACTTCCGCAAAACTATCATCACATTATATAACTTATTTCATTTTAATAAAATAAATACATGCATGCATTAAAGTAAGCCACTCAGATCATTAAAGGTGCCAAAGAATGAATTGATACAATATGTTACATTGTTCTCTGATATCTACATTAGAGGTCTTCTCGGGTCCAAAGAAATATACCCGACCCGAAATGACCCGAATCTCTTTAAAACTCCGGTGGCCTCGCAACCAATTTGGCGAGCTGCTCCATTTTTACTTTGTTATCTGATGACGACACCAAGGTAACTGATAAAATGTACATTTAAAATTGACTGACATGTCTGTCTCAACGAAAATTAACCTACCGACACCCACACAATGTTGCAAGCGCTCTTGGCAAACAGATGAGAGGTTTGAAAAGGACATTGACGCACACACACGAGAGAGTTTGAGTTTTCTCGGGTCTGTTCAGCAAAATCACATTCATTTTAAAATCCCGATGCCGCTATTATTGTACTCGACCCGTGTCGGAGGGGCATGTAAAACTTTAAGACCCGAACTCGATCGGGTCTCGGGTCGGACCTCGGGTTTTCGGATCTAAGTGGACCCTTGAAGACCTCTAATCTACATAGAAGGTATGTGACTTTGTGTATAAAGTGTAAAAATTATCCAGAGAAGGTTTTAAATGTGTATTTACAACCCTATGATTTGTCCCCAAAATAAAAAATGTCTATTATTACCTTATTTGAAAGGGTCATGAATAATAATGTTGAGCTCTGCTCTGATTGGCTGTTTCTCAGAGTGGCTCATTTCAGTAGCTCTTTATGTTTGAGTGACTAAGATACAGATTTTGAGGAATAATCAATTACTGTGAGATTGTAATGGATGTTTCTGAGTGCTAAGTTTGTGTTTTTTCGGCATGGACCATGGCCGTGACGCCAATAAACGGAAACGACGAGATGATTTATGGACATACTTTCAGTATAACCCATCAGAAAGAAAAACGGAATGCATATTGGGAGACGACGGTAAATGTGGCCACAAACTATGTGGAAAGAATACCAACAATGTCAAACGGCACCTGAAGGCTCATCACACTATTTTTTTAAAGGTAACTAACAAGTCACGCTGTTAACATATCATATACATTCAATTTTACTCGACAATCGGCTTGTGACACATTTCATGGTAAGCTTAAGGTTTTACATGTATCTGCTTGTCAATCCTAAGCCCATTTCCAAAACTTTTTGTGGTGTATTAACAAGGCAAGGCACGCGTTTCTCAACTTTATAAGCGAGGTCTCAGCGTAACACACAAACTCAACATGATGAGGGTATATCAGGCTCAACTTTTTTGTTATGACATGCGCAGAAGGCACACCGACTAAAACAACGGCAAGCCGTCAGGGACAACCTTAATGCACATTTTAGTAGTGTTAAATACACCACACTTTTTAACCTAAATTAATTTGTTAAATACTACATTTTTGACTAAAATTGACTTAAACTTGACTAAAACTTTTTTGCGTTTTTAATGACTAAACTTGACTTAAACCTTTTTGTGTTTTCGTCGACTAAAACTTGACTAAAACTATCAAGTTTATAAGTGACTAAAATGTGACTAAAACTAAAAAGCATTTTCGTCTAAGACTAAAAGTCTAAGACTAAAAGTCTAAGACTAAAACTAAAAGGGCTGCCAAAAACAACACTGTTAACATCGGCGTTATGTTGAGACTGGCCTGTTTTCCAGTGGTCTTTGGCATGCACAAGGTTTACATATGAAGAAGAAAACAATTGTGTTTGAGGCTCACGATATGTCATCATTACTCATATTATTCATCTATGCCTAGGTAAATACAGTTTTACATTATACGGCACCTTTAGAGTAAAAAGGTCCAAATAAATTTGCTAATTTTGCATTTGGCAACACCTGTTTACCTAGCTGCTGTGTCACTGCTCAGCACTCAAGAGAAATGCTCTGATATTATTTAAGGTCACAGAGTACATGCTCTAGCAAAAAAGATGAACCTTAATGAATTGGCTTAATATGATGTTTTAATAAGCATTAGAGTACTAAGTATTTGTATTATGCAGTAAACAATTCATAAAAGCAAAACAATTATGAATCTCAAGGCTATATTGGTGTCTTTTGCAATGATACAAATAATAAAAAGTACATTATTAGACTTCTGAGGCTAACCAAAAATTACTTGCCCTATTCTAAAACCAGATATGAAGGCTGTAGTGTAGTAAATTTTTGATATCAGAAGAGTGTGCATGTACTGTACACGCACTGACAGATTTTTGAAACCCCTGTATACATTGTAAGCGTAGATTGGGCATGCGCATACAAGAGAATTTAGTATGTAAGAAGCAATGCTTCTAACGTCTGTGTACATGTACGAGTTAAATAAACTATACTTTGCAAGGCTGTGTGTTCAAGCAGGTGTGTACGTTCGAGTAGTAAAACTGACTATACTCCGGGTTTAAGATTACTCCGGGCTTAGCTAATTTTTTTGTAACTTCACATGTATAAGGCAATCCTAGAATGCAATGCACTGTAATGAACAAAATGTGAATTATAAATATATCAATCTACATAAAATGTAAATACATGTGATTGTGTGTGCTACTTATTTTTTTTAAAAAATCTAAATTTAATACCATCTACCCTTCCTGCAATTTCCTTTCTCTCATGGATTCCCCACATCCTCAAATCCCTCCAGATGAGCAGCATCCAGCCAAGATGTGTCTTTACGGACTGCTCCTATACCGGTATCTAAAGCAGAATGTCTTCCTCTTTCGCATGCCCCGCTGTGCTCATTAAAGGAAACAGACTACAACAGGCCATAAACCACCTGCTCGCTCTCTCTCGCTCCTCCTAGTATTCCTCATCTATCCTTTTCTCTTTTATCTCCTCACACACAAACACTCACAATCTCCCTCTGACTCTCTTCCATCCTGATGCTTTTAAAAACACATAGATACAGAGCAACACAGGTGAAAGACACTGTGCTGTGTCTTCACTTTGTTTCTCATTCACTCTATTTTTGACACCAGTTGAACTCGTTGCCCTGCTTAGTTGATTGTGTTCAAAATACCACTGAATAAACTCATTTCTAAACAAAGACTTTCTATAAAAAATCCCACAGGAAATGAAACTGCTTTAATATGTCGATGTTTTTTAACAAGCAGATGTCAATTACCCCAGTAATATACGAATTACATGCAACTCTTGGAAGATTTTGGAAGGATTTTATAAATCTAAGCTATGCTACTACACTCATTTTATTGGTGTAAACTCTTATGCACAGAATCAATCAAAATTGTCTCATCTGTATCTATTTCTGTTCCCCCTAAACAAATATTATGAATTCACATGGAATGTAAGTTAAACCTCATTGGCAAATCTCCATGACCATCAACACTACATCCATATGCACTTGTTGAACCATAAGGATTAACAGGAAGATGTTATTCCCTCTGCTGTTATAACTCCTCTCACATTTCTTTGAAATCTTTCCACAATGTTTAAACATGGCTGCTGGTATTTATCATTCCCATATAAAAGCAACAGTGTCTGACAATGAAGCCTGGCTTGCAGATGGTGTCCCAAATCATCCTAGAAGTGTTTAATTTGTTTCAGGTTTGCACTTTTATCCACACCAACGTCAGTAAATCGATTCTTCATGGGCCTTACTTTGTGCACAGGGTACTGTCATGTTAAAACAGGAAAGGCAGGCCTCACCCTACTACAAAGGAGATTGCATGCTTTATTAGATCCGCCTGTTAGTAAAAGGTGTAGCTTGTAGTTGGGTTTCCATATACTTTTTCCATTTACTGTATGAAAAAAGTATGAGGGGGTCTATGTAAGCTCTAGTGTATATAGTCCACATCCATCTAACACTATTAATATTACATAAAAGCAATTATGCAAAATATGTATAATTAAGCCTATTATTTATGTTTCAGTGTGTCGTAGTTGTATTGTATAGTTGCATTAATCTTCATAATCTTAATTTCACTGAACACACACACACAGGCAAAGAAAAACACACACTAGCACAAAGAAAATTGGGCCATGGATAAACGTACAGATACTGAAGACCCAAAAGATCCAAACCTAGCTAGACTTAATTAGGAGCAAACAGATTTTCACATTTACAGTATTCACTAACATACACAGAAATGCAAGTAGTCAATTAGATCCATCACTAGACCATAGACATCCATCTGTTCCTTGAAATGCTTAAGGTTTTCATCACTATTACACCAACAACATGCATGTATGTTATTAAAAAGATAATGGGGCCATATGGGAATGTAATCACATGATCACTACGAATGCTTAAAGAGTTAACCTTTAGTTTTTCCTTCAATTATACATTTTGCCATCTTTCAGGTGAATCACTGTTTTTAATAACTTCAGTGGTTTCCATGGTGATGTGAATGCATGTGAGAGTGCTACCGTGCTAAAGAAAAAAACAATAGAACAGGCTTGTGCACAATTCAGAATTGAATTGAGAATGACTCCTAAATTTCAATTCAATTATTGAATTTGAATTGATGTCAAAAACAGGATCTAGAATTACAATTCGAATTTGAATAAAAGGAAGCAGAATTGCAATTCAATAGAAATTCAAAGAAATTAATATACATATTATACAGTAAGTGAGGTGTTAAAGATGAAGCTTTCAGTATATGTCAGATATGATTGCATTACATATTCTATAAATTATATTAATTTGAACTACTAGATTACATTAACAGGAAATGTTTTCCCCCAGCAATTAATGTTAAAAACTCTAGTCACATAACAAATAATTAAGTTTGATTTTTTTGTAATTGTAATTTTGTGGAACACGATGGAACATGACTTTATTTCCCAGAATGCTTTACTTTAACCAAGAATTTCAAATGGTTGTCAAACAATTAACTTTCCTTACACTGAATGGGAGATTCTTTCTATTGTGTCACTGTGGAATTTCTTTGAATTGCCATGAATTTAATTCCGCTTCCTGTCATTCCAATTCAAATTTAACTTCCTGTAGGGCGGAGTCAATTCAATTCAATTCAAATTCCAATTCATGAATTGAATGGAGGCTAATTCTGAAATTCTGAATTGTGCACAAGCCTGCAATAGAAACAGTAACACAAATTCTAATGGTTTCAATTAAAATATCATTTGAAACCATAAACACCATTAAAACCATTACAAAATTCCTTTGTAGTGTGTTTTGTGCATCATTCCACTTAATGGATTTAATGGTCCCACCAATAGGACCCAACACATACCAGCAGAGACTGACAGAGACCTTTATAGTTTCCTTTACAACCAATAAAATTCCCATTTAAACCATTAAATCAGAATGTTTGTAATGGTTTCTATTTCTTTAGCACAGCAGCCATTTTACACACAAACTATTTAACCTTGTTAGTGACTACACATCAACAAGTGGTAATGTAAGAACCAGTGGCAGCTCTTGACTGCTTTTCCAAGGGGTGCAAAGACAAAATATGTGTTCGGAGTGTCATGTGTGTTGCTTGTGTTTTCAAAATATTTTTGCGTCATGTGAACCATGTGCATTACATGTTTCGTCAAAATAAGTGCCTGCTGCATACGCGTCAAAACCATTTATGATAAAAGAGACGCTCACGTTCACAAAATACACGCACAACACTCAATAAACAGTATTACGCATGAGATTATGCGAGTATCTGGCAAACACTAGCGTCTCTTTTTTCATAAACCCTTTAGACGCGCCTGCAGCAGGCACTTATTTTGACAAGACACGTGATGCACACAGGATCACTAGACGCCCCGTACACATATTTTGAAATTGCGAACCACACACATGACGGGCTACATACATGTGACGAATTTTCGCATCGTGCGCCCTCGAAAAAAGAAGTCACCGTTAAGTCAACTGTTAAATAAATTATTAACTTTCAAGTACAACTAAGATCAGCATGACTTTTGGTGCTGTTATAGCTGGTGAATCAGTGAATAATACGCAAAATGACAAACAAACATTTCAAATCCTTTTGTGCAATTCCAGCACACTTAAAGTGATGTGTCTCATCTAACTTTGGGACGGTTGACTGACATTTCAGAAAATGATTGATGCATAAAAATAGAAAGACTTATGAAATCTATTGCTTAAGTCCTAAGGGAATTTGTTACTGCACAATACATCATCAGTGATCTAATGGGGAGTGCAGACTGTTATAAATACATTCACACACCACTTTGTCTTTATGGGCTTTAGTATATATAAACACAGGGCAGACCATCAGCCCCAAAAGTGCTATTTAAACTACTTTAACCTCCCTTTGCCACCGAGAACAGGGGCCCGCTGACACAGCACGGCAGAGGTTGCCATTAAAATAAATGTCATGGGAATAAAAGAAAATTTAGTAACAGAGAAGGTTGAATTTGTGAATTAAAGGTGTCTGTTTTTGAGAGATTGATAATATGATGAAACGTCTGTTTTGAATGGGTTGATGTCCATCACTTTTTGACTGAGAGACCGATGGGAGAATGCTGATGATGGGTGATGTAGTCATACTCACAGCTGGCACTGGTCTCCTTTCACCCCTTTAGTAGTACAGTAGCATTTCCCTGAGCTGGAGTGGCAGACGTTGGCATGGTTGTTACATCTGCAAGCTGGAAAGGAGACAAAACACAGAATTTAAAGGGTTAATTCATCCAAAAATGAAAAAAATCCATCAGCCACTTTTACTATAGAACACCAAAAGAGATATACTGGCTGTTTCCTTTCACAGTAAAAGTTATTGAAGCCAGGCTGACAAGCTACACAAAATATTATAAAAGGAGATCAATATGAAATAATGCAAGATATAAATGCCTTCATTCACTTCATTATATGAAAGAAAGATCACAACATCACTGGAAAGACCGTCAAATGGGCTTGGAACATAAGGGTGAGTAAATAACACAACTTTTAATTATCCCTTTAAAGTGAACTATGATATTCTGTAAAATAAACAGTGTGAGTTTGCATACAAGTAGACAATTATCATGATTTTTTAAGGGCCAGTGTACCTTTTAATTACAGATGCAATTCTCATTTAAAGTTATCAGATAGTAATATCAAAATTAAATCGCATACTCACACTTTAGACATAGAGTTTATATCAGAGAGCATGCATCTAAACCTGAGAGTGCATTAGTCAATAGCAAGAGTTCATTAAGCAGATTAACATCACTGAGGTGTGCTTCCTAAACAGGCAACAAAAGACTATTCTGTTATTTACAACCCTATGACAAAATGATACAGGGACAGTAATGCTTACGAGAGTTCTAGACACCAAATGGCCTTGAAGATGAAACTAAAAGTATCTAAATGACCCATGTTAAGCTTAAGACTAAACCAAATAATATGGAGAAAAGAATCTGTTGAATGACCGTATTTCTTGTCTAACAATGTGTTTAAGAGGCTTTTGCAGCTAAGGTGTATTAGTATAGTACATTCTTTATCAAGCACAGACAGATGACAGAGGTGTCTGCATGTTATGGAGTGATATTGTGTTTATGTTGAGTCGCATGTCTTACATCAATTAACCTGTTTATTGATGGTGTGAATCACTGGAGTATGGCTGCAATTGCAATGCTACATCCATTACGCGGATGTAAACAGATCCAGCATGCCATATATTTAAAGGGACACTCCACATTTTTTGAAATTATGCTCATTTTCCAGCTCCGCTAAAGTTAAATATTTGATTTTTACCGTTTTGGGATACATTCAGCTAATCTCCGGGTCTGGCGGTACCACTTTTAGCATAGCTTAGCATAATCCATTATATCTGATTAGACCATTAGTGTAACGCTCAAAAATGACCAAAGAATTCCAATATTTTTCCTATTTAAAACTTGACTCTTCTGTAGTTACATCGTGTACTAAGACAGATGGAAAATTAAAAGTTGTGATTTTCTGGGCCGATATGGCTAGGAACTCTACTCTTATTCTGGTGTAATAATCAAGGACTTTGCTGCTGTAACATGGCTGCAGCAGGTGCAATGATATCACGATAATATTATTTTATCTCCACACAGTTTTTTTATACAATGCATTTAGATTATATAATGAACTAGTTGCTTTCCGTGACCATTTATTTTAATTCACTTGTTTCAAACCTAAAGGTTAGGTTTTTCAGCTCTCAGTCACAGATGTAATTTGAAAAGCACTGCAAAGGTCTGTCCTAGTTTTCATTTATTTATTTATAAAATAAATAAAGGGAAGCAAAGAAAGTGAGAACATAGATTTAAACTCAAGAGACTTTAAGATTTTGGGCTTTTTATCTGCAGTCCTGTTCTTTACAAAACTCAGGTCATATTCCCCCAGCATGCACTGCAATTGCTTTTTCATACTGCCCAACGGGAAACAACTGATGAAAGAAAACATCTTTTTAAACCTTGTGATGTTTGCTAAGACAAGCATTGCTATTGCTCATATGGTAAGAGGTTTTCCCGCACCATTTGTGCTATGAACTGATAAAGCTGTACATACAATTTGGTTCGATTTCATATTCGTAAGTTATGAGGTTTATGGTAAGGTACTAGTACTGCCTTAAAGACACCAATATGTACTTTTTAGGCTCAAAAATGTACTTTTTGAAAAGGTACCACCCCGGTGATAACTTTAGACAATCTTCATGTACCTTTTTTCTGTGCACAAGATTACAGTACACCATTACAAGACTATCAACAATCTCACAAGGCACAGACTCGTGTAAAATCTCATTTGCATACACTAGCCCATACAGACAAATATAAGCAACACATCAATCAAGGCAATAAAACACACAGACATAAAAAGGCTTCAAATCAACATGTCAGTGTAGTGTCACGAAATTATAAACTGAATGCATGAGCATGATTTTCACATGAGCTCATGTGTGTGCATGTATACTCATAAAAATCATACATGTATACGGGTGTCATTTTGAGAGGATTGTAGAGATGGACTGTGGTGAGTGTTGGTGGCTTCTCTGTGAATGCTGGCGAAGGATTTATAGCTAAATTATGATCTGTAAAATGTACTCACATTATAGCAGCGAAACAGCACTGCCTGAAGCTGCTGTTTCAGCACTTACTCTAAAAGCAATGGACTACAAACACACACGCGTGCGCCCATACGCTCGCTCATAAATATTTCTGCCAAAAGCCATCTAGGTCCTGCGAATGACAAAACACACACTCACAAACAAGCCAACAATGAAAGCAGTCACCTAACTATGTCTAACAAACTTTCTCCTAATGCACACAAATAATGGAATACATCTGATGTGCTTCATTTAGATCCACAATCCACAGAAACAATAATGAAATAAGAGAAATAAATGTGGCATTAAAGCAAGAGACGCAGAAGATAAAGTGATATTTGTTTGCAAACAGACCGCGAAACATAAGCGACAAAACTAGAGCGAAAGCTTTCAAACTCATTTTCACAAAGAGAGGCACGTATAAACACACACATACAAACACACCAAGATCACATTAGAGCTGATGGAAGTTAAACCAGTCTTGAAATGAACATGTCTCAGATACAATTCATTCTAATGTTACGACTGGCTGAGAGTCGCATTTAAAAAGGAAAGCGGGTGTTTGGGTTTTACTACCAAATCGACATGGTTTGTTTAAGAAGTGGAAACTGGTTGATTTTTTACGTCAATGTATCAGATGTCTCCATCTCATCCATCCACTCGAGCGGAGTTCTCATTTATTCTTATTTTCCGACACCCAAGGAGGTCTATAATACCAGAAGAAAGCATTTCATTAACATTCCCATTCATCTAACACTACATTTCATACGATTTCAACAGCACTTGTCCCTTTGAAATGATGTCATTTCTCAAAAATAAATTTTTAAACCATGCAAGCTAAGACGACTAATAATAATCATTATACCACGGGGCTGTGAATGCTTTATTCTGATTGGTTGAGAAATGTTCCACAGGTGTTAATTCTTTTTCTGTAAAATGCACACCTGACCTGTCAAATGTCTTAAAGGGGACATTTCACTTTTTTAAGATGTAAAATAAATCATTGATGTCCCCAGAGTACGTATGTGAAGTTTTAGCTCAAAATATTATATAGATAATTTATTATGGCATGTTCAAATTGTTACTTTGTAGGTGTGAGCAAAAATGTGCCGTTTTGGGTGTGTCCTTTAAAATGCAAATTAGCTAATTAATGCACTAAATGGCAGTGCCGTGGTTAGTGCAGATTAAGGGGCGGTATTAACCCCTTCTGACATCACAAGAGGAGCCAAAGTTCAATTACCTATTTTTTCACATGATGGCAAAGAATGGTTTACAAAAACTAAGTTACTGGTTGATCTTTTTTGATACAAGCACTGGGTTCCCAATTATAGCACTTAAACATGGACAAGTAAGATTTTCATGATATGTCACCTTTAAAATAACCACCAGAGCGATGTTTGTGGTAACCGTTGTACAGGCGGAATAATTGACTCACTTGACACCCTTGGTTTGCAATGAATTATTTTCAAATAATTAAATGGCCCATCACACTGAAAAATTGATTCATTTAATTTACTCCTTTTTAAGGTAAGTGGTTGCAATCAATTTATTTAAGCTACATTTACACAAAAAATTAAAAAATTAAATAAAAAACTTTTGTTTAAATGTAGCATAAATAAACTGATTGCAACCACTTACCTTAAAAAATATAGTCAATTAAATAAATCAGATTTTTTTCAGTGCATGAATAATTCCTTACATAATCATCACTATAAGGTGCAGTTAAGAGCCATTAAATATAAGCAAAAAAAGCACTTCACCCTTTTTAATGTCCATTGAACACTACAGTGAGGAAAAAATACAGTGAGGAAAATAAGTATTTGAACACCCTGCTATTTTGCAAGTTCTCCCACTTAGAAATCAAGGAGGGGTCTGAAATTGTCATCGTATGTGCATGTCCACTGTGAGAGACATAATAAAAAAAAATTGTCTCTAATGTCTTTGGACAGCTCTTTGGTCTTGGCCATGTTAGTAGTTGGATTCTTACTGATTGTATGGGGTGGACAGGTGTCTTTATGCAGCTAACAACCTCAAACAGGTGCATCTAATTTAGGATAATAAATGGAGTGGAGGTTGACATTTTAAAGGCAGACTAACAGGTCTTTGAGGGTCAGAATTCTAGCTGATAGACAGGTGTTCAAATACTTATTTGCAAGTGTATCATACAAATAAATAGTTAAAAATCATATATTGTGATTTCTTGATTTTTTTAGATTATATCTCTCACAGTGGACATGCACCTGTGATGACAATTTCAGACCCCTCTATGATTTCAAAGTGGGAGAACTTGCAAAATAGCAGGGTGTTCAAATACTTATTTTCCTCACTATATGTGCTGAACCCTAAATAATGTTACTCATTCCAGGCTAACCAGCAAACAATTCTATCATCTTACCTGAAAAGAGTGAAATAGGGAAAGGTAAGTGAAATAACATGTATTACATTACATAAATATCATATAAAATCATTTTACCAACAAATTTACTGTCCCCATCTCTGACGCAAAATGACATAATAAAGTTCAAGCGCTCCAGTTCTTATTTATACTGCACCTACAGTCTCTAATAGCAAAAGGAGTCTTTCTGAGTAAATTGATTCAAGGTAAGTGTTTCTTTACTCACCTCTATAAGGCAAAATGTTTTAATTAATGGGAAGGAGGGTGAGCCTGGTGCTCTGCCCCTTATGCCCTCCTTTGTCAACTCACTGTGATGTGTTACTACTCTGAGCCAATACAGCAGATGCTGCCAGCCGGCTCCATGGAGACATCTCTGAGACTGAAGCCACTGTACAGGGACATCAAGTGCTAGAGGACAGATACTCAGTCTGTTATATTGCTGATCTGTGCCTGTGTGTGAAACACGTTCATGTGCAAAATATTTTCTACCCTTTCTGCACTGACAGGCAACATAAGATACTTTTGACAGATGCACATTGCAGTAGTAGACTACTAGCCTTTAACACTGTGCTGACTGTTTTCTAGTACAATGTACTAGATTTTGAAAAATTGTCAACCTATGTACCCCAGCTGTCATTGGAGCTGTACCCTTTAAAATGTCCTAACTTGAAACATTAGGTACAGATATGTATGCATTGTACTTTTTGAATGGGTACAGCCCCAGTGACAGCTAGGGTACAAATTTTGATAATTTTTTGTGACTGTATAACTTCTTGTCCACTTAATCAGTATAGGATTGCGTTAGCAGTGCAAAGGTCATAGGTTCAATACAAGGGAACAGATATACTGATAAATGAATACACTGTAAGTCACTTTGGAAAAAAAGCATCTGCCAAATGCAAAAAGTAAAGTAAAAGCAAGTTGGTCGTGTGCACATCTGAGCACTTCTTCAGACAAGAATTAATTCTGTGCCACAGACAGATAAAATATATCTGAGGGGAAAGCTACAGATTTCTGAATCTGAGTTAAATAAATGATCAGCGGAGTTTACCCAAATGGGCATTCAGTAAAGCTGTGAGCAATCTTTTGAATAAATACACAGTGCTGATTAATTTGTGGGTAGACAGCGTACAAGATCAGCGTAAAGATTTCAAGTTTATGGTTGCACCTGAGGAAGCCCACAAGGGAGGTTGTGCTCCATACAAACAAAAATTAGACAAAACATTGGCTACAGGCATCCCTGCTGTTCCAATGAAGCTCCTTTTCTTATTTTTAAAGAATGTTTGACCTTTCTTAAATAAACTCCAATCATCCAAAACCGAAGAAAATGTTGTACAACACAAAGTGGATGTGGCAAAACATGATTAGATGCCACAGTTGTTTTGCTGCGGATGAGGAGCATGAGGACAGACGCTGCCGAGACCTCGCTGTGTGCAAACGCAAACTGTCATCTCAAACAGATCCTTAAAGAGATGGGGAGGCGTACGACATGAGAGCTATACTCCATCTGTGGCTGTTTCCTCTCCTGTCTGCTTTATACCACTGCCACCATGTGCTTGTACTTACCAAGCGTGATGCCGTGCTGTATGTGAGCACTTGATGAAATCAGTAAATGATTAAAAAATTCTACTTGATGGTTTAGGAGATGAACATTCTGCTTCAAATGAGATTCTTTACTAGGTTTGAAAGGTTTTAAGTGGCTGAAAACATGATTCAAAAATATATTTTACTAAAATACCTGTTACATTCATGCTTTTTCTCATTTAAAAGTAAAAAATCTTTTTGGATTTATTTTGCTGTTTACTTGTTGCATATTTGTATTATTCACTTACTGCTTTTTTATGAGATGAGCTAGATTCTAAAGTTCTGAGTTTGGTCTGTTTTTACGCAGTCGTGTATGCGCACACCCGAACACAACCTTGCTAAGTTCATTCGACTTCAGCCCGGGATACACTGCACGATTATTGGCTGTCCCAGACGAAAGATTGCCATCGTAAAACAATCGTCGTGATTTATGTGATCGTGGCTCTTCATCGGTGGTCCTATGTCGTACAATGAGAGAGGTTCAAAGACGGCCATTTTCCCGGTCTTGCGTCCAAAGATAGCCTACGATAGTTTTCTGAAACCGTCTATACACGTCAAAATTGCAATACCCCTCGTGGCCTACATATTCCTGTTCGCGCATGGGCGACCTATGCGTACAATGTCCAAAAGGTTTCAAAAATCTAGCTGTACAATACGTGCACACCTTTCTGATGAGGAAAATTGTGTATGGAGTATCGCATACACGTAAAAAAGGACTATACTTTGGCCTTAAAGCCGGTGTTTCACTGCACATGACATAACACGATTATTGGACTTCTCCCCCTAGTGGCAGTTGTAATAAAGTTTCAGTTTAATCTTAATTGGAGAGACGCTCATTCCAGCGCAAGAGCCTTCATTCTAATATATACCATAGTGGAATAAATAAATGAACTCAAATGAACGAAACAATAAATAGAATTTTACCAATATTTTTAAAATGGAGACAAGAATAAAATAACGTATACATATTAAATAAAAAATATATTACTTATCAGTAATCAATAGTTTTTTTTAGGATTGAAATGTTACTGATAAAGTTAAACAAAAAGGATTAATAGTTTTCACATCACACACATTTTTTGATTGGAATACAATGAAATACATCACTTCCGGTCGGCATATCATATGCCGTGTAGTTGCACAAGTTCAAATTTTTTAACGGATCTAACGCTCAAAACGAAAACGAAAATTACGCATCTACAGATGGTCGGCACCTCACGCAGCCCCTTTGCGACTTTCCATAGGAAATGAATGACTTCCGGTTTATCAGCCGTCATTTGTCGTGTGTAGTGGAAAGGCGGCTTTACGGGAAAGTTTTTTTATCCAGCCTGTCTGTTTGTTAAGACTATGACTGTGTTTTCCAAAATGCTAACTTTTGGAGTCATTTTCAATGTGCAATTTTTTGATAACCACGCTTTGTCATTTCCGCGTAAACTACGTAAATGCAAATCTGCAATAACGGTGACATCATGTGCATTTGAAAATTTAGTCTATAGGCATATGCAACCAAAACAACAATGATGACTCACAGGACTGTGTTTGTGTTGCTCAAGATACTGCGTTTATCAACGCTTCTCCAACAAAGTGTACAAAATTTTGGCACTTTATAGTACTTATAGTAATAAACCTACCTCATTGTCTGTCTAATTGATGCTTTTGCCATCTTGATTGTTTGTATTTAAAATTCTGTTTGTATATATCGTTCTGTAGACGAATGTGTATATGTGCAGGCTTGTTGTGTTACTTTACATGTAACATTCCCATCTACTGGCCTGGCATACATAATACAGGAAATTTAGTCATCTTCGTGGATCTGTGTAAACGTAGATCTTTTTTACAGTGTTGTCCTGTGTACGTGAGATTTTTCATAAACACGAAGAAATAACTTTGATGTTTTTCACTACATTGTTGTCATGTAAACAAAGCATAAGAATCTGTCACACAATTATAAAGACACATTATGAATTTGTGTCTCACATGTCATTTGTGGCTTAACGGAAGTTCCAGATATATGTCACTACCTGAACTTAAAAAAAATAAATAAATAAATAAAAATATTTAACACTTATCGACTAAGTTTTTAAAAATCCACTTTAAAGATTTCAGATTTGCAACATATGTTCACTTCCTAAGTCAATCTGTGTCATTTAAATTTTTTCACGTCATTTACATGGGCAGGGATCAGATTGTCAATTTTGAACAAAACCATGCAATGTTTCAGTTCTAAATAAAGTTCCTTTTCATTCAGGAAAGCCAATTTTTACTCGCATTTGGCACTTGGCGGGCGCTCAATTTGGACTCTTGTTAACTACCAGCATGTTTTCCACATCTAATGAGGATTCATGCAGATATAAACAGGAAGAGGAAATAAATGGAGAATAAAGGAGAGAAAATGAGGACATAAAACAGAGAGAAAACAGAGAAAGGGTTTCACTAAACTCTCTTTCCTGTCAGTAACGTTCAATATATCACTGCAGTGCATTAATGGATTCATGGTTTTACACAAGGACGCTTACAATGCCTTTTCAGTTTGTTTCACTAAAAGCAAGGCGGTTTTAGAGAACCACAAATCGTGATCTAATACAATGGAGACACCACCAACGAGATAGCGACTATTGAGGAGAAATGCGAACAGCTATTTATTTATTCGAAGCATTAACGTAGCAAAAACGTACGATTCTCATGAAAATAAAACAACGGAACCTAACCCCGCACCTAACCCCAACGTCACAGGGGTCAAGGCGAATCTTACAAAAACTTACAGATGTGGTCGTATTAATTTATATGAATTAGCCAACTCGTAAAATATGTACGAATTCTTGTGAGATAGCGTTGAAAATGTTTCACAAATTCATGTTTATATAATCTATGTGAAACAGATTTGACCATGACTGTTGTAATGGGTGACTAAACAGGTATGTGTTTACACCTAAAGCAATAAATGACTTATACAGGTCATATAAAAAAGGGAAAACAGGAGGTTTGTGTAAGACCAAGAATAGCACAGCTGTAGGGTCAATATGACTCTGTCTGCAGGTACACACTAAAAAATAACAAATGTCTACAAACAAGTACATGGATAATTGCAAATTAAAAGCCTCATGATTGAAGTGCAGTAAGATAGAAAAATAAGACACAAAAAGAAAACTTTCATCCAGTGCGCTGAGTTCACATAGCTGTTTAAAGGAAGCGTAGACATATAACTCTAGATGCGCTCAACTGAAAGATCTGAAAACAGTCCTTATGTTACATTAAAGGGGACATTTCACAAGACTTTTTTAAAAATGTCAAATAAATCTCTGGTGTCCCTATATGTGAAGTTCAAGCTAGTGCAGATTAAGGGGTGGTATTATCCCCTTCTGACATCACAAGGAGAGTCAAATTTCAATTACCTATTTTTTCACATGCTTGCAGAGAATGATTTACCTAAACTAAGTTATTGGGTTGATCTTTATCACGTTTTCTAGGTTGACAGAAGCACTGGGGACCCAATTATAGCACTAAAACATGGATAAAGTCTGATTTTCATGACATGTCCTCTTTAATATTGCTCATACTCTAAATTAGGGTTGTACAATAATTATTGAGATGAACAAGAATACTAATTCAAATCTCACAGCTGTTGTTGGAGAGGTATGTGATTACTTTTCGTAGCAAACAGACTTTTTGCCTACACAATTTTCATCTGGCTCATGATCAACTAATCAGCCATAATACATTTTAGACAAACTATGCACAGATTAACTTAAGACACATAAGTTCACTGACAGGGGGTATCCAGGGCACTAGGGACCACAACACAAGCTCTTCTAAAATGGAGAAGTAACCATCAAGCAACACACACAGACCTGCATGGCAGTCATTACTCATAGACCTGGTAAAAATGCAAACACCAAATCCCAATACTACAAAAGACACTGCAAAAAACAGACACAAACACATGCAAATAAAAGAGAGAGATGGACAATAAACACAATAAATATCCATACAGTCAAAAAACAAAGATTATAAAAGAAACATTAGAAGTCCTTGGTGAGAACTTTGAGATGCTAGAATTTACCAAAACACACAGCACCAAAAGCAATAAACCTTTTTTTTGGCCTCTGCAGGGCATCTCTCTCTGACTCCCTATAGAAAATTTAGAGTTGTCAGATCCATAATACTGAAAATGATTTTGCTGTCAAAAACACTTCCTGTGAGCAGGTCTGAACAGAACAAACCCCATCAAACTGCCTCCATTCACAGTGCATAATAAAGTCTGTTTGTGTTTGTGCTTTTGTCTCGACATAAAGGCTGGTCCATATTAATCCTTGTGTCTAGTCCAGATAGGGCGAAAAGAGCCATCTGTAAATAAACAGTATGTTTTTCACATTGTTTAAAAGAGGTGAAAAAGATACCACAAAAATCTCACAAAATGGGAGTCTGCGGTCTCAATAACAAGCTCGTAAAGACCTCACAGAAGAAATATAAAGGACATTACGTTCTGGATTTCTTTTCATCTACAAATAAAAATACAGCTTAATTCAATTTTATGAATAAATATATTTTATGAATTTCCCGGTGGACGTCCTGGAAGTTTCATAGGACCAGCCACATAAGATTGCTTGTGTAATCCACTTCCATTTTATTGTTTTTGTCGAGTGAGGCTAGCCCGTGCTATTTAACCACTAATGCAAAGTACTGTTTTATGTAGCTCTGAACATTAGCGTCCTAAACCTGCGAGGTTCCTATTAAGGGAATTACCACTGGACCTGGTGGCGTGGAACTGCAAAATTTGTGTTACTTCGAGTTCATTAATACAAATTTGTGCCAATTTCACAGATGCTGAGCTGTGATATGCAGGTCGGGGAAATATCTGAGCCGGCAAAACTGCATCACAAGGTGACCCTTCAAGTTCTGGTCGCATCTGTAGCATGAATACTGCATATGGAAACCCGTCTGCATGCATGTAGTCTCAAACACTCATAAGGGGCCTAAGACTGTGTGATATGATGGAATCAGTGTTTCCACACCTTTATTAACTTTAAATTCAAGGACCTTTCAAGGACTTTCCAGGTCCAATACCCTCAAATTCAAGGACTAAATGTGGGGACACATTTCAAGTGAGAGCAAGGTTACATCATGTTACCTTTTAAGATACAGTGTTACAGTTCCCTTTCGAGGAAATCGCGCTGCGTCACTGCGGTGACATTTTGGGGACGCCTCCAGTGGTTAGTGTGTCTGAATGTGTATATCAAATTCAACCAATGGTGAGGCTTAACGACAAAGACAAGGTGACGCAGGAGCAAGGAAGTATATCGCTATGTGAAATAGTGCCAAAGACAGTGTTTCAGGGATGCAGGAAGTATGGCAAGGGAGACGCAGCGTCTCGCTCCCTTCTCAGGGAACAACAGTTACATACGTAGCCCAAGACATTTTTGTGTCAAACACAACTATGCAAAAAAGCATTTTGGTATGAATCAACATTCGCATACAGAAGATATAAGCATTTTAAAGCAACATTTTAGCACGTGTGCTTAAAAAGTCTAGAATTTTTATGATATTATCCTACACCAGTGGTTCCCAAACTATTTCAGCATGCGGCCCCCCTTGTGTACGGTGCATTTCTTCGCGGCCCCCCAAAGAAAATTTGTGACAAAAAACTGTTCCAAAACTCAACATTTTAATAAAAAAAACATAAAATTATACAAAAAAGTAGTGCTTTGGTAAGTAGCCTTATTTTTTAGGTTTAATTACACAGAATTCATGATAAATTAATGTATTTCATAAAATGTCATAAAACTGGGGCCCCCCTGGCACCATCTGGCGACCCCCAGTTTGAAAACCACTGTCCTACACTACACAGAAAATAATATGGATTTTTTCCAGAAAACTTCTTGCATAAAATAGATTCAAGCACTTTTAATGACCTGTATCTATGCATGTATATTTTCAAAAACTTCCCAGGGCCTTGAATTTTTTGGGGGGATTTCAAGGACCCGTGGGAACCCTGTTTATTTCTTATTCATACCACAAATAAGTATCTGGCTTATGCAAACCAAGTCACATACATGCAATTATTCTGATCTCAGCTCTTACCGGAAAGCATATAAATATCAAACTCAAACTTGTCAATAAAGACAAACACAGTCCCCGTCTGCCCATCTAAGAAGGCATTATAAGTGGACAAATGTCCTCCATTCTCCAAAGTCTCTGTTTTCTCTCCGTCCCTTCCTTTTCAAGGGCAGACAACCGTGTGTCATATTTTACCCTGATCTTATTTTGATGGCCTGTCTCTTTTCTCCTTCAGACAACACGCACACACTCGCACCGTGAGAGATATCTCTCCAGCCTTACTCGTTCTCCTCACAGGGCCGCTCTTCATCTCTCGCTGTCTAATCTAACACAGATCAGTGGCTTAAACGCATTAGTGTACAAGGTGAGGTAAATCTCATCCGCTCATAACGCTGAAAAATGACAAAGTGGGATTAGCAGCCACCACAATCAGAGCATTAAACACACATGCATATTAACACCAGCACACAGTCAATAAAGCACTCTTAATCACTGAGAGAGAGAGAGAGAGAATCCTTGAGAGATGCGCAAGACCTCACATCTATCAAACTTTCACTGTGTGCACTGGACTGCTCGTATAGCAGAAGAGGTGGGGTGGCAGTCAACTCCAGGAAATAAGAAAATGATTAAGAGTGATTTAACGTCACACCGAATGTGGAGAAAATGTGAATCTGTTCGACAGAGAATGATGTTATTACACCTCCTTCCTCGCACCTCTCTGGTTCTTTCTTAGTCTCTCTCTGCAGTTTCATCTTTAAGAGCGATGAAGCCTGTATATAAACTCAGCCATTGGAAACGAAGAGAAAAGCCACATTGATGAACTAACATGAGGGATTCACATCAAATCAATCGAAGTTGCATCAGGGCGAATACTGCACTCGTAATGAAATATGTCCACATTAACCATTCAAGCAAAATTAGATGGGGGACACTGGGATATCCTGGGGTACATCTGGATGTTGAAGCAATGCAGGCAAACAGTCAAAGTCTGGTTATAGAAAAGAACAACCTACAGCAAAAATCAATTGGTGTTTGATATAACATGTCTGGCGTTACAGAAACAGCTTGTCGAAAAATGATCTTTGTGTTATTATCTGCTCACCCTCAAGTCTCTTTGAAACCATTTGATTTTTTTTCCAATGTTTATTATGTTTTGGTCTATTCCTTATGCTGCGTTTACACCAGCCGTAGTAGAGGCGTGAAGCGCGAGTGATTTCAATGTTAAGTCAATGTGAAGACGCGTTGACGCAAATCTGGAGGTCTTGCGGCGCGAATGAGGCGTTTGGTGCAGCACGGAAGGCGCGTTTCCGCCTCATTCACGCGTGTAGTTCGCACGAATTGAGTGCCCGGCGCGGTACATGCAAATGGTGTTTTTTGTGCATTTTGCATTTGACGCGAATTTGCGGCTGACACCCAAGTTAAAAATTTTTTACTTTGTCGGATTTTCGCGCCGCATTAACCAATCAGGAGCCTACTTGCTGCTGTGGGGGCAGCCCCGCCCGGGGTCACTCATTCAACATGAAGGAACGCTTGATGTTGCCGTAAGCAGTCATCCGGAGCTATACGACATAAGTTCTTATTTCTATAGAGACAGGAATAAAAAGGACCTCGCTTGGAAGAGTGTCAGTGAGGACATTGGGCAACCTGGTAAGTTGTAATACACAATTCACTTTGGGGTCACGTGATGTTTATCGACCCGCGCCGTTTATCAACATCAGTCATCTTGCAAACAGACAACTGCATAGCACTTCTCCCTAGACGCGCATAGACAGCAATCGACCTGTTCAAGCGGCAAACTAGGCGCGGTAGATGCGATTTTGAAGCCTGAAACGTGTCTGGTGTAAACGCAGCATTACACATGCTAACATAAGCCCTACTTACTTTCTATTAGTACTTCTCCCTTACGTAAATGAATCATGGATTGTTTTGTAGTAACCACACATGTAGGTTTTTGTTTTAACTGTAGTAAACAATGTTTAATTTTAGTGGGGTAAAAAATATTCCCATAAAATCCAAAATAATTCCACAAAATGTGCACAGGCATACGCGTACATACACATATATAAAGCTAAATATCTCACCTTGGCATTTTCCTCCATTACTGGCATCTCCATAGTAACCGGGCAGACAGGTCTGGCATTGCGGCCCAGTTGTGAGATTCTTGCACTGATCACACACGCTGCCATTAACACACGTACTGTGCCCATTACACTGACATGCTGAATTATTCACAGAGAAAAGAATGTGTAATGTGTTTAGCAACACACGCGGCATTATTTATACACTCAGGGCAACTTTAACATGCATGCCGAATAATGTGGATCATTGCACATGTGCATTTTTAAACTCACCTGGGCAGGTTATGTATGACCAGTCATAGCCCTTTTCTCTTAAACACATACTGGTGTCCAGTACCATCTCTTGACTCTGCCTGCTCAGGCTTCTCATCGGTCCACGGTACGATCCCTCGATACACTGACCCCGACCCGTGTCCGTGGGGTCTCCACACCATCCACACTCAGGCTGTTCCAAGCACTGAGCACATGTGCGGTGACCTGAACAGTGTTGAGCTACAAACAGAGAAGACATTGTATAATTTACAAACACTTGGGGTCTCATTTATAAAGCGTGCTGGAAATGTGCGTACGCCAGTTCCCACGCAAAGGTTTTGATTTATAAAAAAACTAACTTAATGGGACAATGGGCTTGCAGGGTGGGATCTGTGGATGATGTGATTTATAAAGGGAACACTGCTTTGTTTTATAAGTCTTAATATGTTTGGCGTATGCCATTTTTGGCTTTTGTGTATACGTAGACTTTTGGTAAGGATCCTATGCATAGTTTTATAAATGAGACCCCAGGTCTGCCATTGGTAAGACAAACAAAGTGATTTAAACAGAGCATTACATTTACAGTTTATCCAAAGGGGTTTACAACAGAGGAAAACAATTAAGCAAGCAAATCCAAAGTAATTAGATAGTTTAGGTTAGTTTATAACTATACCATTCTAGAAATTATAATAAAAATCACACACTTTACTTACATGCATTTTATTTACAACCTTAAACAATGTTCAAACAAATTACGCCTATACATATAGGTGGTCATAAATCAACTTGCATGGGATGTATCATAATGGTCTGTCTTTTACTCTGCAAACAACTGTCTGAGATTGTTAACATTGATGTGTGGATGATAAATATAACATGTAATGTGATGTTTCTCTAGTTAAGCAAACATTTATTTAGTTGGCACTTGGCACAACAAGAGAAGACCACCACAGACGTTCACTGGCAGGTAAACAAGTTGAGAAAAAAGAAAAAAGAGGGAGAGAGAGAGAGAGAGAGAGAGAGAGAGAGAGAGAGAGAGAGAGAGAGAAAGAGAGAGATCAGAGTCATGTTGTTTCCTTCCGAATGTCATCACAAAGAATTATTAGTGTCACGTTTTGTCTAAATCTCTCGGGACAAACAAAGCATTTTTAAATCAGAGACTGCAAATGACATTTTCACAGTCTGTTAAACTAGCAATGCTATCAAGTCTATACGTGAGACTTTCACAAGAACCGCCACCTCCCCGAAGTTGCCACCTCCTCCGTTTTGTCTTTGTAACTTATTGTATTTTACTCCCATTCAAAGTCACTCTACATCAATTTTGTTACAAGGGCTAAGACGTGCTCCCCAAGCAGCCGATGCTGCCTGTGTGTTGTTGGTTGACCTTTTCATTTCAAAATAAATTGAGTTCTGTGCTATTACATTTAGACGGCAGACGGATGTGTATTCAAACAATGTACCTGACATTCAGAGCCCTGGAAAGGCAAGGGACACACTGGAAAGGATCATTTGATTTACATTTTTGCTGCCACTGGGGGTTTACCACTTTGTTGTAAAGTAATATAATGCTACCCAAAGTTCTCTAAACCCCTCAGTAATGATGTCCCTCCCTTTTAGAAGTTTGTCCATGTGGGATGAAAAACGTATGCAGGCGAGACCAGATCCCATCTAATGGGTCCTCAGACAGTATTGAGGTCAAAAAGTGTCTCGGGGTTAATAGCAAGGGCAGATTCATAGAGGGATGAAGAGTGTCATTAAAAACAGGACAGAGGATCTCTGAGGGAATGCCAGTATGATACAGAAGTGAGAATAAGAACGATTAAGTTTTTAAAGGGGACATTTCACAAGACTTTTTTAAGATGTCAAATAAATCTTTGGTGTCTCCACAGTACATATGTGAAGTTTTAGCTCAAAATACCATATAGATAATTTATTAAAGCATGGTAAAATTGTCACTTTGTAGGTGTGTGCAAAAAATGTGCCATTTTGGGTGTGTCCTTTAACATGCAAAAGAGCTGAACTCTGCACTAAATGGCAGTGGCGTGGTTGGATAGTGCAGATTAAGGCCGTGGTTTTCAAACTGGGGGCCGTGAGATGGTGCCAGGGGGGCCCCATTTTTATGACATTTTATGAAATACATTAATTTATCATTAATTCTGTGTAATAAAACCAAAAAAAAATAGGCTACTAACCAAAAGCACTACTTTTTGTATAATTTCATGTTTTTTTTATTAAAATGTTGAGTTTTAGAACAGTTTTTTGTCACAAATTTTCTTTGGGGGGCCGCGAAGGAATGCACCGTCACGCTGAAAAAGTTTGGGAACCACTGCATTAAGGGTTGGTATTTTCCCCTTCTGACATAACAAGGGCAGCCAAATTTCAATGCCTTCTTTTTCACATGCTTGTGGAGAATGGTTTACCAAAACAAAGTTACTGGGTTGATCTTATTCACATTTTCTAGGTTGATAAACGCACTGGGGACCCAATTATAGCACTAAAACATGGAAAAAGTCAGATCTTCATGATATGTCCCCTTTAAAATGACTTTTGAAAGTGGCACAATGCTTGATCTTCCCATGTATCATGTTACGGACTTAGTTGTTTGGAGACATCCAGTTTTGAGGAAAGGTACTGTACATAGACTCTTGTTTTGTCTTGTAATGGTGTTTTTTGTAAAAACGCACCGTTTTATTCCAAAATTTTACTTTTATTGAGTTTTATTGTAAAAATGCATTGTTTTTGAAAATTTATATTTAAAAAAACATATTTATATATTTAAATTAAATTGATTATTAGTGAAATATTAGTGATAGAACTAATGGCGCACATACACATCTTATGCGAGTTTTTATCTCTTAAACTATACCACATGACAAAAAATAATTCTGACCTATTCTGTAAAATGTTCTGCACATGTTCTTTTATGTTTCTAATCCAGATTTCCATAACAGATGTGCTAGGTGAACTCTCCACCCAAAAGCACTGCTCTCCTGCTGCATTATTCACAGCCAGTACAATGATTCATTTCAATGCGTTGTTCATTCGGTTCATCACAGAGGTGTTTCATTATTACAAACACGCTTTTCATTTCACCTCGTCTCTCTTTTCATTTTTGTGTTTTGGCAAAATAACTAAAGGATTATCTTTTTGCTAAAGACACCTACACACTCATCACATATGCAAATCTATACCAAACATTTTCAAAACAATTCTAAAGAGTGTCACTTTCCTACTTTTTAATAACCGCACGGTTGAGTCTTTACACAGATTCAGCACAAAGTTTTACAAACAAGCATTATCCTGTAATTTCAAAATGAAATTTTAAAATAAGTCTCAATCCTAATTAAAAAAGTTGCTAGTGGCACTAGTTCAGATATTAGACTTTCTGAAAGCAAGTTTTACAAAGACATTATGTCAAGTCTCCAGAGGCGCTGTGTGTGTTTTTCATAACTTACTCATTATTAGCACTGTGGATTATCCCTAAAATATCAATGTGAATCTATTGTTTCTTTCTGAAACGTTTATTACTAGTACCAGATTTTCAAAATTAAATTTATATTAAAATCTCTCCTTGCCATGTTTGACCTAAAACGAACAAAGATAAATCTTTGCTGAGATTAAAATGACAACATATTTTGTCACCTTGCACACAGAGTGCAGCTAGTATTAGCGGTTTGAAATGAAAAAGAAAAGCTAATCTAAGATTTTTAAGAGAAATGCTGGTCTGTTTTGTAATTACAGGCTTACATGTGGGCTTTTTTGTTAGGATTATTAGTGTTTAAAGTGATAGTTCACAGAAAATCATTTACTCACTATCATGTTGATCAAACCTGTATGAGTTTCTTTATACTATTGAATACAAAAGAAGATATTTTGATAAATGATGGTAAGCACTGACTTCCATAGTATTTCTTTATCCTACTATGGAAGTCAACTGTGTGGTTTCCATCGTATATTAAAATATCTTCTTTTGTGTTCAAGAGAATGAAGAAACTTCTTTCCTTTGCCTGTAAGCCAGACTCTATGGAGAAACATAAGGACTCCTCCAGCAATATTCTTCCATCAGAGAGCTGACCTTAATGATGTTTATAGTTTGACAGATTGTCTTTAGGAAGCACGACCATCAGCATCCACGTTAACAATGCACTAGAGGCCTTTAGTCTCTGCAGTGCAGATAAAAATCAATGACTAGCACATCCACAGAGAAACAACTGTAATATCTGTGTATCTCTATAATAGCAATTGAAGAAGAAGATTTTGGTCTGAGGGTTTTAAGGCCAAGAAAGACTTTCAACTTCGGGAGAAGATGCAGACAGGCAATTCTGGCTGTCAGGTTTTCTCTTGCAGTGTTTTTTTCTCAAGAAATATGTTGGTTATTAAGCATTATGCCTCTCAGTTGGACTGCATATCTATTTTTCATTCTTGTCCCTGACGCAGGCAGCGCTACTCATTTACACTGCATTAAAATGCCAACACCAGTGCATCTTACCACAGTGGAAAAGAATGATTCCATGCCTCCACAAACTTGCTGATGACTATACAAGGTAGGCCAGCGTCAGCTACTCCTAAGGCCCTTCTTAGAAGACGATTACCATCAGTCATCTGAGAAATTCTGGCGTGCGTTTTTCTTGTGTTGGACCAGATCATATCTCTCATGTGGAGAAATATGCTCTGCAAATCTACTTATAAGGAACTAGAGGAGCTGTTAAAACATAAGTTGGCTGAATAGAAATCAAACTAGTCTCAGATTCAGACAGTAGACTGATTTCTATCCCATCTTGCAAGCCGAAATTAGAAGTGTTAACTGAAATAACAAGGTGCAATCTGATTGGCTGGCTCTGTCATGTCATGTAGTAAAGAAAAACGTGTATTTTATAAGTTTAATTAAAATATGTATATTATATATATATATAATTCTACGTGGCATTGATTCAACAAGGTGCTGAAAGCATTCTTGTATCCTATCAATATGTTGGCCCATATTGATAGGATAGCATCTTGCAGTTGATGGAGATTTGTGGGATGCACATCCAGGGCACGAAGCTCCCGTTCCACCACATCCCAAAGATGCTCTACTGGGTTGAGATCTGGTGACTGTGGGGGCCATTATAGTACAGTGAACTCATTGTCATGTTCAAGAAACCAATTTGAAATGATTCAAGCTTTGTGACATGGTGCATTATCATGCTGGAAGTAGCCATCAGAGGATGGGTACATGGTGGTCATAAAGGGATGATCATGGACAGAAACAATGCTCAGGTAGGCCATGGCATTTAAACCATGCCCCATTGGCCCTAAGGGGCCTAAAGTATGCCAAGAAAACATCCCCCATACCATTAAACTACCAGCCTGCACAGTGGTAACAAGGCATGATGGATCCATGTTCTCATTCTGTTTACGCCAAAATTCTGACTCTACCATCTGAATGTCTAAACAGAAATCGAGACTCATCAGACCCGGCAACATTTTTCCAGTCTTCAACTGTCCAATTTTGGTGAGCTTTTGCAAATTCTAGCCTCTTTTTCTTATTTGTAGTGGAGATGAGTGGTACCCGCTGGGGTCTTCTGCTGTTGTAAACCATCCGCCTCAAGGTTGTGCGTGTTGTGGCTTCACAAATGCTTTGCTGCATACCTCGGTTGTAGCAAGATTTTCCCTTTTCACACCATTCTTTGTAAACCCTAGAAATGGTTGTGCGTGAAAATCCCAGTAACTGAGCAGATTGTGACCCCTAAATGCATTGAAGCAACTGCCATGTGATTGGTTGATTAGATAATTGCATTAATGAGAAATTGAACAGGTGTTCCTAATAATCCTTTAGGTGAGTGTATATATATATAATTTTAATCACAATATCTACAATCTACAATATCCGGCAGTGTTTTCTTCACAACAGTTCATAGACACCGCCACTTTGTTGTTTAAGTATTAGTATTATCATTAGTAACTTAATTTTCATATAACCTTGCCACAGAAAATCAAAGATTAACAAAACAGGTTCTAATTGGGCACTTTCTGACAATTCCTGGGCAGAAAAAATGCAATGAAGACCAGACTGCAAGTCTACAGTGTGAATAAAATCAAAATAACTTTTTTTGCAATTAAGCTCTCGTTTTCTGTGTGAGGCTGGACAGATGTCAATAGTTTATAGATTTTCCAGTGGAGGCCAGTCAGAGTATGACAGGATTTTATAGTGAGCTTGATATTTGCCTATGTTATGGACTGAAAGCTCACAGCATCTGCTCGTACAGAACTCAATCTCTCAGGTTCACAACAAAAAGAAGAAACAGAAAGGGAAAAATGAGAAGGTGGAGAGTAATAGGGTTAGAAGCATGTGTGTGTGTTCCCTGTGGACCTAACTCTGCCAGGCTCTTAATGAGTGTGTGTGCGTGCATGTGTGTGCGTGCGTCTGTGTGTGTTAGTGTCCGTGAATTCGTGTGCGTGCGTGCCCTTGAAGTGTGTTGACTCACAGCCACAGTCTCCAGTCTGCCACTCCAGACACTGGCCGTAGGGGAAAGAGATGACGTAAGCGTTCGAATCCACACAGCGCCTGGTGCTGCCGCACCACATACACTCCATGGCCTGGCTGGTGCAGTTGGCGCAGGTGGTCCGCAAGGCGCAGGGCATCTTACATGAGCGCATGCTGAGGTTAGGGTTCACTGGGAATCACAGTGGTCAATATTGTTAGGCATTTTAGGTAAATTACATCATTTGACAATAATACAGAACTATTAAGTCAAAAACAATAATAATATAGTTCAAAACTCTGACAGTTTTTCCTGTTTCATTTATTATTATATTAAAGGGATTGTTCACCCAAAATTGAAAATTCTTTCATTATTTCTTAATGTCTTTATTCTGATGAACATAAAAAAAGATGTTTTGATAAATGATGGCAACCACACAGCTGCCGGCACCAATTGACTTTCACAGTAGAAAAAACTATGGAAAATACTATGGAAGTCAATGGGTTACGTCAACTGTCCTTACCGTAATTTATCAAAATATCTTCATTTGTAATCAACAGAATTAAGAAACTGATAGAGGTTAAGGACACCATGATGGTGAGTAAATAATTTCATTTTTTCATTTTAGCTGTATTTAAAGGTGCCAAAAAAGGCATTTATACAATATGTTACATTGTTCTCTGAAATCTACATACAAGGTATATGGCTTTATTAAAGGGATAGTTCACCCAAAAATAAAAATTCTGTCATCATTTACTCACTCTCATGAAGTTACAAACCCGCATACGTTTCTTTGTTCTGATGAAGATACACAAAGGAAGATACTTTGAGAAATGTTTGTAACCAAACCGTTCGTGGACCCCTTTCACTTCCATAGTAAGAAACATATTACTATGGAAGTGAATGAGTTAACTCGCCAATGGCGTGGAAAGAGAGCTAAGAGCAAAAATGATCCAGAAAGTTTTACATGTCCATTTACAACCCTATGATTTGTCCCCAGAATGAAATGGTCTGGTATTACCTTATTTGAAAGGGTCATGAAAAATAATGTTGAGCTCTGATTGGCTGTTTCTCAGAGCAGCTCATTTCAGTAGCTCTCTGTGTGTGCAAACAGACCTTATGTTTGAGCCTCTATCAGATGAAAATACAGATTTTGAGAAACAAATAATTATTCAAGGATTGAAAATGGACATTTCACAGTGGTAAGTTTGTGTTTTTCAATTCTACAAATAAAATGAAATGAATTTGAACTTGGAATTTATTAGTTTTTTCCTAGACCAATTTAGATTTTTAGACCTATTTGCAATTACTTATCATAATAAACTTTATAGTAGTTATATTAGTTGATAGCTTTATAAACAACATTTGATGATTATGCTTCGCAATGTGTTAAATAGAAACATAATGAAAGTGTCTACGTGTGTTGCCTCCTGTAGAGAAACATTTGAAATGAGCACAAGGAGATGAATAATGTAAATCAGAACTAAATACAAACAGAATAAACACAGAGACGAGAGGTGGGGAATTTCACATAATTTATTCATTCATTATGCTCTTTGGATGTGTCTTTGGGGGAGTGGCCAACTCTCATTCAAGGCCTAATTTGTACTTCTTCTAAGTCTTTATTACAGGCTCTTTCCAACGAACAACAAACATAATGCAGCCAAGGCAACATATTGTACCACTACTCATAGTTAAATAAACAAAATTAAGTTCAGAATTCTTGCCAAAATTGTTTACTGTTTGTGTTTATTGTTTTATGTGGTCTTTTCCTTTGTGTTTATTTGCCTGTCCGACAACCCCAAGTAGTAATGGCAGATACAAAGACCATATATCACATACTGTACATGTGTGCGCACAAATCCATAAGCATGTGCATTTTGTGATTTTGAGTACAAATGTTTGCAACAAAATGCTACTCACCAAGTGGCTTTTGACAGATCAGCCCCTCAGTGTTGGCCGTGCAGGGTTTGGCTTTAAGACCGGCTACCTCAGCTCTTTCCAGGAATGCACAGAATCCGGAGTCACTTGGCTCCCCTGGTAACCACTGCAGTGTGCTGGCAGTAAATGGAGATCTGTCCTCCCACCCCCAGTTTGAAACATTTATCTTCCTGAGACCCACCCATGGAGTTAGCTTCTGCATGAGAGAGTAAAAGTTTATAACAGTGCATTCTCATGCACCACGTGTGCACCTGTGTTCACTTGCTAGGTTTTAAAGGGGATGGAGACAAAATCTGACAAAAAGCTTGTTTAAATATGAAGAGTTTGGTTCCAAAACACGATAACTGCCAAAAGTTACTGCCAAAATCAGTATTATATCAGGTCAGTATTTAAAAGTAAATTCTTAATTTTACGCAAAATCCAATATCCGCAGTGTTATTCTGTCATCTTTTCTCCCTTTTTTCCCAAAACGCGATATACGCGCTCCTGCTTTTCTACAGAAAGCAATAAATCCGCTCCACATATTACAGCGCACCATTCCACGCAATGTAAACAAACAATGGTGGCACGTTGAGTACACGGAATCCTAGTTTTCCTCATCTACTTTGTACTTCATGATCAACAAACAAACAAAAGCAAAATAATACTTTAATGGCATTAATAGACCTGTGGTTGTTTTCTGTGATGGGAAAGATTGTAAGTCATCAACATCCAATGCGAGAGGCACTCGGGAGACGATCACTTGTTCTCCCGACAGCATCTGTGAAGTTTATGTGATTCTAACACATTGACCCCAGGGGATCTTATGAAAAACTTTCCATTATTTTACGTGAAGCCAACGAAAATCGAGCAGGACCAAAACATTTTACAGCGGATCGCTTTGAAAAATGTTAAGCGATGGCGTCAAGTATAACCGCAGCAATGACAGTGTCATTAATATAACAAAGTAAGTGTTTTAATTAATGCCATTAATGTTTATTTTTTATCAGTGTATACCACTGGTCAACTATATGAATATATCATGGCATGAATGCACATTTATACATTGATTGAATAGATTTATAGCATTTTGAAAAAAAACTTGTCATGGATTTTTTGCATTTTGTGGAAAAAAATAATTCGTTTTTATAATAAATCTTTGAAAATCAAGTTATGGATTTGAATTTTTTATGTTTTTATAACCTAAAGATGCTTTTAACAGAAAATATTGTTTTTCATCTTGTCACTTTCTTGGTATAGAAAACACGTTTTACCAAAATTTGTCAAAATGGATTTATTGCGTTTTGGAACCAAACTCTTCATATACTCACAGGTACAGTATAATGTATTATTATCACCATATAAATACTTTGGTTATGAAAAAAAGTCTTGACTACATTTTATTAACACGCTAATGTGTGAATGCAATATATTTAGTGAATAAGAAGCAAGGTGTTAAACTTCGTCAAGCTTTGTATGAACTCAACTGAACTTGATTTTGCCATGTTATGGACTTCCATTTGGACATTAATCCAAAGCAATCCACCTTGATGGATTGTTGTTAATAAGCAGATCTTCTGTGTATAGATTTATAAATACACTTCCTTTCTTTTACTGTCTTTTTTAACAAAGAGACAATAAGCTAATGCACAATTTAATTAGTATTTCAAGGTGAAACAAACAACATTTGAAATACCCCAGCACCTTAGATTCCATTAAATTAACTACTATGTATATAACAGGTTATAAAAGTTTTATATCTTTAAGTTTGATGCAGACTCAGAAAAACTGAGAGTTGCTGTCTGGATGAATGACAGATAAGAAACAAAATAGTGGCAAAAAAACAAGCACCTGTGAATCTCTTTTACATCAAAATGGGACCTTCACAGAACTGTTAATCTTCAAAAGGACAAAAGCCGCTTAAACACCAAGGCTACTGGATTCATCATCGTCATTTATTTTCTTTTAATTAACCCATTACTAATATTTACAGCACTGTATCTGTGTTTTTAAGCAAAGATATGACTAGACATTCACTTTAACATATGCCAGCACACAAAAAAAAAAACAGGCACTACATTTGGACCTTACAAGTTGTAAATGTTAGTGTCTGTTATACTGGGCGGAAATATCTATTTGGACATTGGAGGATGGTTACAGACCCTGTTTAAAATTGGTTTCAGAGCAATGCCAAATAAACACTCACACTTTTTCATGACTTAAATTTAGGTTTCAATAAATATATCTAAATGTAAAGGGGACATATTATGAAAATCTGTCTTTTTCCATGTTTAAGTGCTATAATTGGATCCCCAGTGTTTCTATCAACCTAGAAAATGTGAAAAAGATCAACCCAGTAACTTTGTTTTGATAAACTATTCTTTGCAAGCATGTGAAAAAACAGGTCATTGAAATTTGGCTTCCCTTGTGATGTCAGAAGGAGGTAATACCGCCCCTTAATCTGCACTATCCAACCACGGCACTGCCATTTAGTGCAGAGATCAACTCATTTGCATTTTAAAGGACACACCAAAAACTGCACATTTTTGCTCACACCTACAAATTGGCAATTTTAACATGTTATAATTAATTATCTGTGGGGTATTTTGAGCTAAAACTTCACATACGTACTCTGGAGACTCCAAAGATTTATTTGACATCCTTAAAACAGAGAACCCATAAACTAGAACTACAGGATCTCATCCCCCTCTAACAATTCAAACACTTATTTGCATTATGGTCTTTTAGTAACAGTTTTAGTAGCCGTTTTGTCATCTGAATGTTTTCAGTCAATATCAAAAGATAAACAGTCCAATATAAACCGCTACACAAAGTGAATGTTTGACTCACCCTTCCCTGCGCCTGATATTTCTGTAGCTCTTCCAGTATGAAGTCCACCTGTCTGCTTGAAGTTAAAGAAGCGATATTGCCATCCAGGTTCTTACAGTTATGTTGACCATTATCATAACTGTCCTTACTGGAATTCAACCTGAGACACGCATCTCCAATCTGATTCCAGCCCTCCCCACACAGCTGTGCTGTAAACAGACAGAGAAGTACAGTAATGTAGTCCCAGGCTTCTGTCCAAACAAGGCCTCATTCACAGACAGAGATAACAATGCAAACAGACAGACCAGTCAGAAAATGTATATGTATTACAAAGCCAAAAAACAAACCAGATAAATCATACTAAATCCTAAAATAATAATTGATTAAATGAAAAACCCATGCTGCCCTCTGCGGATTGAAGTTATTATATATTTGACGACTGTTAGCCATAAACACCAACATTATTTGCACAGACCCCACAAATTCCTTGACATCAAAAAAAGAGTTAATAGACACAGTCACAGTCAATTTAGAAACCACAAAGCACTAAAAATAATTTAAAAATAACAATCCCTCCTTTCAATTCAAAAGATCATGGGTATCGTTTAGGAAATTGCCATTATGATCTAAGATAAAAGCTTCCATATGATGTACTGTTGGGAGAAACAACAATACATGAAAAGAAAAAAAACTAAAAACTTTGGAATTTTTGACAGGATGTTTAGCCATATATGCACTGACGGCTCAGCACACATGAATAATTATAGCCCCTCTATTTGGCCTACTAGTCAACTCATATATGATGTACTATCTAGCTGCACAGGCTGGATTTACATGTTTTCACTGTAGAGTTCACAAACTATGTTCTTCTCAGATAAAAGTGTCTTAAAAGTATTTCTGTGTGTGTTGGTGTGTGTGTGTTGGTGTGTGTGTGTGTGTGTGTCGGTGGGTGTGTGTGTGTGTGCGTTAGGGATGTAACGATACTTCGCACTATGATACTTTGCGATACGAAAAAAAATGCCATGATGTTGCATCGTTCAGACATTGCTTGAATCACCTGCAGCTTACACTGAAGGTCAGCAATATGACTTCGGTAGAAACAGCAATTGATAAAGATGATGCTCCGTAATTTTTTAAGTCCAAAGTCTGTCAGCATTTTGTTTTCATATCACTCAATGAAAATCTTAAATCGCACGGACGCGTGCACGCACAAAAACATGTCCAGACGCACGCTTCTGTCCGTTCAGCCGCGCGCAGCCGCATACAAAGTCCAGGTGACGCCACACGATTGGGATATCTAACAACTCCCCTGCTAAGTCCCTTAATTCTAAATTTATGTAAAATTTCCCTTTTTTCAGTGACAGACCTGCAGTACGGAAGGTTCAGTTAAGCCATAAAATGTTAAAATTCTTTATTAAGTTTTATGTACAACAAAAAAGTTACTGAAATTGTTAATATAATGAAAATTAATCTGAAATTTAAATAACAGTTTAATTTTTTTATTTGCTCCAAAAAAACGTGATGTGTATCGTATCGTAACCCAGCATCAAGATACAGATCAAACCGTAAGCTTAGTGTATCGTTACACTCCTAGTGTATGTATATATGCATGCATGTGTATGTGCATGAGTCTGAAGACAGTGGTGTTAGCCTATCAATCAGAAATAGGACAGCTGAAATGCGTGTTTTCTTGATCTCATGTCCTTTAGAAAATCCTGCTATCTGACACAAGACATGGCAGGTGTAAAACCAGCTCAAACCTTCAATGTCTGATGACTCAATGCTTTACACTCAGATTTTAAACTCATGTCCATTTAATTAAGCCACTATTTGTGGCCTACCCTTGAACCTGCATATGAAAGTCCTTCCAGAAAAACAATTTTTTTGTGATTGCTGCAGGCAAAAATCCTTCATCTTGCGGCATGTTTTCTTAAAAAAATGTGATGGAATATGCGGGATATTTATGCAATTTTATGCTATGAAATTGCGGGAACTTGGACAAATTGCGGGAACTTGCAAAAACTGTGAGAACTTGCAAAAACTGTTTGCAGCTTTTCATTGATGTTCACGTTGCGTAATTAGGTCAAATCATAACGTTCCCATGGCAAAAGGGGACACTGCGCTTGTGTGAAGTAAATGCTAAATTTTTCAGCTTTTTGCTAAGATATATGTAACTTTTTCCTACCAAAAAGGCGGGGATTATTAAATCATGCAAGCCCCGTATATTTTGCGCGCGGAAATCTGCAATTTATGTGGCGAAAGTGTCGTGTACTTAAAAAAATGCGGCCTGCACATAAATATGCAGACTTTGGCTGATTATCCATTGAATCACGTGATCGCATAATCACATTTTTCTGGAGGGACTGTTATGAATGTTGGCATACAGAAAAATGGCAAACATTTCATTTACACAAGAATACATTTAATGTTACGCATACTGTATGCAGATACTTTTATCCAGAGCGACTTACAGTGCATTTTAAGTTCTACATTTGTATCAATGTGTGTTTCAACTGGATAGTGAAACCTATGTGTTGTTAGCGCAATACTCTAAAGGTTAAAGGTGCAGTGTGTAATTTTTAGAAGGATCTCTTGACAGAAATGCAAAATAATATACAAAACTATATCATTAGGGGTGTATAAAGACCTTTTTATCTCGTCAATGGCGGGGAAAGAGTTAAAGGACAAACTTTTTTTACTAAGTTGTCTCTGACGATGACATGTTTTTCTGGTGGCGGCTACCGTAGCTTCTCTATGCGTTTCAAAAGTGAGTGATGAGCAGTGGACTGAGCCGTTGGTTGCAATTTCGAAACCTCACCACTAGATGCCGCTAAAATGTACAAACTGCACCCTTAAGCTACAGGAACACTTACAACTTTTATCATACAGTTTTTGTAATACAACTAATATCATACATATGGCAGATGTGGTTGACAGTGACATTAATATTAACATCCTGAATACTATTTTAATAGAATAAAATTTCCATTGTTACTGCTATGCCATTTTGATTCAGTTCATCCTTTAGCTTACCAGGCAGGGCATGGCATTCTTGCTGCTGTGCATCCCACTGACAGTTGATGTTTAGAAAGCAACTCTTGCAGTTCACCAGCTTGCTACAAACAGGTTCACTCCGAACACTGCATTTGGTAAAATTCTTTACAGACTGAAAAACAAGATGAATGTTGTTAAGAACATCTCCTACACACTGTGTATGTGTGTGTGTGTGTGTGTGTGTGTGTGTGTGTGTGTGTGTGTGTGTGTGTGTGTGTGTGTGTGTGTTTTCTTTTTGCAAGAAGCCAAATGAAACCATCCGAAACATTAAGATGTTGGAATCTTTGCATAAATTAAGCAGCTATAGGTAGTTTTTGTCTCTCAGTCAATCATCTGCTACTGCATACCTGGCCGTTTCTTCGGATACCAGGTCTCCAGACGGAAAGATGGTGCTCAGAAAGCATGGCGGGTGGAGGGTTGAGATATAGGGGACCTCGAGGGTGACGGGCAAGCTCAACTGTCAGCTGAACCCAAATCAAGACAAGGCAAAGTGTAATGTTGCTATAGGCCTACACGCAAATGTTTAACTACAAAGACTGAAAACATATCTACACAAACCACTGTCCATTGAAAGCATTAACCTTCACTTAAACTTACCACAGTACAGTTGCTTAGAGAAGAGATGCACTTCTTATCTTCACACCAGTGGCAGTCGTTGGTGTTGGCCGTACAGGAAGTACAGTCAGAGAACTGGTGACACTGCTTACCAGCATCAGCTATGGTTATCAGATGTTAGAAAAGAGGAAAAGCTTATGGTGAAACATTTGTATAAGCTGTGGTGATATGACAGACGGTTAAATGAACTATGAAGGTGAACATGGGCAATGTAATATCTAATGAAGATTATGATGGCCTCTGAAATCGTAGGGACATTTAAAATTGTTTTGCTGTGACCATACATACAATTAAATGTATTCATATGTAGGCCTGTTTTAATTAAAATAAAATAGCACATGATTACATTGTTACAATACATAAAGTCCAGATTGCCCTAAAATGCTATTGTGTATGCACAGCTCACTGAGAACAACCACCCACTCTGTGCCTATGCACAAATCATAAAGTACAAGATAATAGGACTCTGAGATAAACAAAATGCAGGATAATCCATCATGAATGTGTGTGTCATTCCATTACTTAATTAAAGTCCAATCCACCTTTGATACCACTCCAAACTTCACGCAGTAATTGCAGTAATCCTCTCAGGTCCAGTTCTGCCCACAGACAAAAACATCTGTATCCACAATCGCTTTTGGTTTGGTTTCATCATAATCATAATTACATTGCTAAGAGATTATTATGCGCTGGCTGACCTTTTGTTCAGTCGATTATCAACAGGCATTTCCAAAGTCAGGAAGGATTTAGCCGATGGAAAATTTAGGCGAAGAAGAACATGAGAGTGGCTCTGCTTATTAACCCCAAATGTATCAAGTGTAAACAGGATTATATGTGGATTAACAGTAATCTCCTGCTAAAAGATTCATGGAAAGGTAAAATACTCCCCAGGTGCATGTTTGACACGGAGCAAATAGTGCAAGACAATTAAATGAGACGCCCTGTGAATTTGACTGCACTGGGATGGCCTTTTAGTATAGGCTAAGAAATCCCAGTACAACATGATGAGAAAGATGTGTAAACAGTGCTAAATGATATTCAGGCACTTTATTTATCTTGTTACAAAGCACTCCAGAATACCTGATTCTGATTGGCTTCTTGCAGCAACCTTTAAAACGTGAATGTAAATGAAAACACAAATGTTAAACCCACACTGGATAGCGCTGAAATAAAAACTGGTGTCACACTGATTTGCTCACATTATCTGAATACAATACCTCTACACTAGATCACCCATCAGAATTGTGTGATAATTATTGGGTGACATCATCCCTTCAATATAAGACCCACTTCTACTGATTAATTTGGATAAGAATAAAAATGCAAAAGGCATCCGTTCGAAAAGTCATATGCGTTTATATTTGACCTTAAAGTTGTTTGCAGTGGCAAAGTTTTGAAATCTTTAATTTGTAAATCACAGATACTTACTGCTCCGTGTAGGGCAGAAAGAGGCAGGGACACTGCCATCGGCATAGCTAGAGTCCCATGAAACACAGCGTTCATTGACCCAGACACAGCGAATGCCAGGGCCCGCGTTCTGACAAAGAGCCACCTCCAGTAAAGCCTCACAGCTGCCAGGTTTATACACCAGCACATCGTTCAGAATCACACCAGAGAAACCACCAAACACATACATCGAGCTGGGAGAAGAGAAAATACATGCGCATTTTTATGAAAAAATAACAAATGAACTAAACAGGAATCCAGGAAAAAAATAACATGCACATAATAATCTGATATAATGATTCATTTATTTGTGTATAAAAATTATATTGTATGTATTTACATTAATGCATTTGGTAAAAGGTTTATCCAAGTGACTTCAAGCTATAAATTTAACAAATATGTGCATTTCCTATAGGAATCTATATGATACACTATATGATATGTTTACACTCTATAGAAATAAGACCACATTAGCGACTTACCCATTACTGACAACGGCTGTGTGTCCAAATCGGTTCATATCACGGTGAAGATTTGGCTTTGGCATAACTGTCCACTCATCACATGCTGTAATGGACACACACAATACTGCTTATAAAATATATTATGTACAAT
Organism: Misgurnus anguillicaudatus; assembly: GCF_027580225.2. NCBI lineage: Eukaryota > Metazoa > Chordata > Actinopteri > Cypriniformes > Cobitidae > Misgurnus > Misgurnus anguillicaudatus. The sequence continues at coordinate 17,091,634 of NC_073347.2, read as the reverse complement.
TAGATCTAAATCACATTAAGACATCATCAAAAAATTACCATAACCCTAATTCAAGCAATTTTCCACTAGATTAGTAGTAGTTTGATGTTTTATTTTCATAGGGATTTTATTCTTCAAGGGTGAAGGCCACAGCAGCGGACCATATATCCCACTCAATGTAAACCAAACCTTTATACTAACAAAAGTGATCTGTGTGTATTGAGCTGTACAAATTTGTCCAGGTTACATGAGCACTGTGGCAGATGTTCCTCTTGGACTGCCTGATCAGACACACTCCCTGCCTGTTACATGCTCTTTAATTCAGTAATTACCTACGCTCATGCTCAATTAAACAGTTTGGGAGAAACAAACCCAAACTCTTCACTGTTAGCAAATGCACTAATCCATATACATTTACACAATAAGATATGCAATGCTTACAGAGCCATAAGTTTTTAACAGAGAACTATACTTACCTAAAGGATTATTAGGAACACCATACTTATACTGTTTTTGACCCCCTTTCGCCTTCAGAACTGTCTTAATTCTACGTGGCATTGATTCAACAAGGTGCTGAAAGCATTCTTTAGAAATGTCGGCCCAAATTGATAGGATAGCATCTTGCAGTTGATGGAGATTTGTGGGATGCACATCCAGGGCACGAAGCTCCCATTCCACCACATCCCAAAGATGATCTATTGGGTTGAGATCTGGTGACTGTGGGGGTCATTTTAGTACAGTGAACTCATTGTCATGTTCAAGAAACCAATTTGAAATGATTCGAGTTTTGTGTCATGGTGCATTATCCTGCTGGAAGTAGCCATCAGAGGATGGATACATGGTGGTCATAAAGGGATGGACATGCTCAGAAACAATGCTCAGGTAGGTTGTGGTATTTAAACGATGACCAATTGGCACTAAGGGGCCTAAAGTGTGCCAAGAAAACATCCCCCACACCATTACACCACCACCAGCAGCAGCCTGTACAGTGGTAACAAGACATAATGGATCAATGTTCTCATTCTGTTTACGCCAAATTCTGACTCTACCATCTGAATGTCTCAACAGAAATTGAGACTCATCAGACCAGGCAACATTTTTCCAGTATTCAACTGTCCAATTTTGTTGAGCTCGTGCAAATTGTTGCCTCTTTTTCCTATTTGTAGTAGAGTAGAGTGGTACCCGGTGGGGTCTTCTGCTGTTGTAGCCCATCCGCCTCAAGGTTGTGCGTGTCGTGGCTTCACAAATGCTTTGCTGCATACCTCGGCGGTAACGAGTGGTAATTTCAGTCAAAGTTGCTCTTTTATCAGCTTGAATCAGTCGACCCATTCTTCTCTGACCTCTAGCATCAACAAGGCATTTTTGCCCACAGGACTGCCGTATACTTGATGTTTTTCCCTTTTCACACCATTCTTTGTAAACCCTAAAAATGGTTGTGCGTGAAAATCCCAGTAACTGAGCAGATTGTGAAATACTCAGACCGGTCTGGCACAAACAACCATGCCACGCTCAAAATTGCTTAAATCACCTTTCTTTCCCATTCTGACATTCAGTTTGGAGTTCAGGAGATTGTCTTGACCAGGACCACACCCCTAAATGCATTGAAGCAACTGCCATGTGATTGGTTGATTAAAAAATAGCATTAATGATAAATTGAACAGGTGTTCCCAATAATCCTTTAGGTGAGTGTATGTGTACATTTTACCTATGCCTCAGTGGCAATGGATCCTTATGTGCTATACACTGAAAGGTAATTTGTGCATGCTGTGTTGTTTATGTTGTTTACTGCTGCTTCATCTCACTTTTTGAGTGTTTGGCATTTGGTGTTTACCACACAAAAGAAAGTGCCTCCAACTAAATTTAGTCACACCAACAGAACAAACTGGTGCATTTAGTCCTAAGAACTCTATAAACAAAAGCATCAAAAACAGCAACACTGTCTGAACAAATGAACAAAGACATATTTATGACTTTAAGTGCTCTGAAAGTGAGAAAACAAACTGAATACCTTTGTAGGGCCATGTATATGTTATATTGACAGCCAATGCTCGGCCACTTTCACATTTTACCTTGGTTTCACTCTTTGCAACCTGAGTGTAAAAAAATCAGCCCAGATAAAGACATCATACATCTAATTTTTATTATTTACAATAGCAATACTTGTAATAAAAGACGAAGTCTGTACACAAGTGAAACCAAGTCCATTGGTAAATCTAGTTCCATTTAGACTCAATCTGAGCATGCAATAGCTGTGTGTGTTTTACAAGGCTCCTTAAAAAATGCATCACATACTTTTAAAGCTAACCTAGACTGCCACAACATTAATATGTAAATTTGGCTTATGGGCTACTCCTTCCGTCCGAAGCAAACGGGGGGCATCTGAGAAAGTATGTAGGCAGGTTGCAAACAGCCCTCTTGTGTGTACTACTAACTGAGCTGCTGTTAAAAAAAAAATCACACGAGCATATATATAAAATATCTCACAAAACAAGCCAAATTGCTGCACAGAGAGGATAAGATGAAGATTTGGCTAATCATTGGCTACTGTTATTTTTTGCTGCAGTGTTACAGTGGATACTAAAGTAAAACAAAAGCATTACTTCAGAATATCAGCTATTCTTCTCACTGTTTAAAGAAGATTTTGTTCTATTTAGATAAATAAAAATATGTATTTATAGTGAATGTAACTATGTAGAATATGGCACCTATGCCACCACATATGTACTGAATGGCAGTATTTAGAATCTTATGATTATGTGCCAGTGAACCCCTTTTAGTGCTATTTAGTACCATTTAATAGAGTGTATGTGGACAAACTAATAAAACTCATTACATTTCATAGCATTAAAATCCGAAAAGTTTTAAAATATTTAGCAAAAAGTAAATTTTATTTAAATGAAGTTTGAAGCCTGTGAAATTTAGTCAAGATTTTCTTACATAAAGCTTGGGAACCCTGACAGCCAAATGGAAATACAGTATTTGCATGACTTTGTAACTAATGTAAAATGTAAGTTATAATTCAAAAAGCCCATATTGTGCAGCTAAAAAGCACATTACTGTGTATTCGGTGTAATACAATGTGTTTGCGTGGTTTATTCAACAACGCATTATTTTCCACATAGCGTACATTTTTGTAGCACCTCTGCCCATCTGTAATAGATCATTTTATCCAAAGCTCATCGTTCTGAGAAAGCGCAGTGTGAACCGATTGGCCAGCTATCCAGTGCGTTGTGATTGGTCAAAACGGAAATGTGACGCTTCTTACCATGTTTTGAAAGATGAGCACCCAAAGCAATAGTGAAAGCCAGGAGATACTATCGTTTTACTACCTTATTAATACAAGTCTGAATCTGACCCAGAAAACGATTGATGAACTTTACCAGCGCGATGTGAGCAAAACGTAACAGATATAAAACCATGTCTGCATTTGTTATAGTAGAAACGACAATCAATCAGCACTACTCTACACTGCACAAAACTCGCGTTTGAATCCTCAGTATGAAATTCATTAAATATGAAAACACAGGCGCAACACTGCTCAAAACTTGCGTTTGAATCATCAATCGGAAATTATTTAAATATAAAAAAACATCGGCTACTTACAGGATGTCAGTCAGCAGAACCAGAGTGTAGTTGCAAAGTTGGCATTGCTCCACTTTTTAGATGAAGCCTTTGGCTCTTTCTCAATTCCAAGAACATAAAGAACGGACTTGCGTTCTCGTGGATTGGTCTTGCCATGCGACCTTGGAAAAACGAACTCAGAAGGTCGCGAGAACACAGAACGCATTTGTGAGAATTGAGATGTGTGTGATCTTCCTGTTGGTTACCTGACCTCCCCAGATTTCAGCGCGCAAGTCTGCACTTGATGCATCCTCGATATCAAGAACTAGGGATGGGACGGTATGAAAATTTCATATCATGGTTATATTATCATGGTTTTGTTAAAATGATATGGAAATGTTCAATAAGACCTGATACACACACTGAAAATATTTGAACAAGTTTTATTTTTGAAAATCACAATTTAATATTTCATGTCCCTGAAATTATAAAAAATAAATAAATCTGTCTAATAAGTTTATCATGAATGAATACAATACATTATCCCTTAAATGCCTTCTTGTGCAAAAAACTATGCTGCATGTGAGCGCCTGCGTCAACCTGATTCTGGATGGACAGGATTTACAGCGAGTTTTCAAAATCATGGTAATGAAACACGGTTGTAATGATAATTAAATTTTAAACGATAATACTAACCGTCAGGACATCGTGGTTAATCGTGAAACCGGTAATCGTCCCATCCCTATCAAAAACACATCTGGGTATTTTCATGCATCCTCTCTACTTGTGTTCTTGAGAGTTGGAATTGAACTTCGACTGTTAATGATGACGTAGAGCGAGAACACAAGGACGCAAGATCGCTAAAGAATGCATATTGAGAAACAGCCTTTGTGTACATCCAGTCTTGTGTTTAGAAAGTAGTCCTTTCGTAAAATGTGCAGCACACAATCAAACATTTCGCCTGTAATGTTCTGAAACAGCGTTTTGTAAATAAAACCTAACCCCTGGTTTCTTAATGTTTACTCTATTGGAAGGCCAAACAAAGTTATTTGCCTTTCGCAATTAAACACAGCATTCCACAACATGGCGGCAGCAACACTACTACAGCGTGACTGAAAGATACACCCTCTATCTTTGCGTGTACATTAGGGCGGTGTAAATCAAATGTTCAAACCAACCAAATGTTCTTCGCGTGTAAATTAGGGTGATGTTAATCAAATGTTCAAACCAGCATGACGTCTAATTGTGTGGGGACGTGTTTGAACGAGCCGTTTTAGGTAGGCGTTGATAAGGCTTCACTTTTAAAAAGATCTCTTTGGATTTGAAACTTTAATTTTTGCAACTTTGCAGATCTTCTGTTTGCACAGACATCATTTAACACTCTAAAAACAAAGAAAAACTTGAAATTGGGTCATATGACTCCTTTAAGGATAAACTGAATTATGCACTTTCCATTAGCTCACTTTGTTTCCTCAGGTGCAGTCATAACATCAAACTACTGTATAACAATATAAACAGTACTGCTTCATCCTATATCTGTAATAAAAATATATTGATAGATCTTACAACCTCGATATACCTCCTAGCCCTAATACAGCCTATAAAATGTTGTAAGATTTGCTTTACTGATGGTGTAAATCAGAGTCGCTGAACTGAAGTGACATATTAGGTACACTCCTATCAAGCTAAGCAAATTGAATATGTGCAAACATGTCTATATTAAAAACAAGCAATAAAGACCCATCTAAAAAAGCATTACAGAATCATCTCTAATTTTAATATCCTAACTTAGAATCTGGCTCAGTGCTGTCCTATATTCACGCTTTTGGAACTCCACTCATCCAATCAGATTTGTGGACCAGAACTAATTGTTCATCACGTAACAATATAGGCTATCACACACAGCTTTCTGGCAGGGGTGATTCAAGAGTTGAGTTTTTAAATAAACCCAGGAAACTGGAGAGAAAGGGCTTGAACCAGAAACTCTGTAACTACAGAAGTAAAAGTGACACAGATCACCTCAACTGGTAAAACCGCCCATGATAATCATCACTGGCTCTGCCTACATTTCATTTCCTCACAGGATATTGGCTCAACTCGCATCACTAATGTACAGGAGACAAAGAAGCAGAGCATGAAAACACTGGATGGCTGAACCAGATATAACAGAGGTAGAGGCAGAAGGAAGGAAATCAGACTAATTTTAATTGCAAGCTTAATAAAATATGTTTTTGTGCTGAGGCAATCTGCTCTACCTAGTCTGTTGGTTGTATAAAAACAAAAGGTCTGTATGGCACAAAAACCCTGATTGCCAGCGCCTCTCGACGAGAGTGCTAAAATTTTTAATTAGGGTTTATTTTCCCTGAATCTAATTAGCGGTATAAGAGCGGGCGAAACATTGCAAGAGGCTACGCAAATGAAATCTGCTTTCTGTGTCATAGACATAGACAGCTAATGATGCCACTTTCCTCCGAAGCTATGAAAAAACGTAAAATAAAACGTTAATGGAGAGACAGCGACAGCGTAGTTGTGAACAGAAAGTGACGAGGGTTTAGAACAACACAGACAACCTGCCACAGGTGGGACTAATTAAACATTAACTGAACTAACTTAAACTTGAACACGCTATAATGCACAACATGGAGAGAAGGAAATTAATGCCTAATTTAAATAGACCATTCACTAAAAAGTATACACTGTAGGCTGCAAGTGAGGTATATTTTTGAGAAGTGAACAGAATAAATTATAAATGCAGTAATGCTGATTTCATTTTGACATTGTGTTCTCCACTGAACAATTATTTTATAACATGTAACAAAAACTTCTAAATTGATTTAAAGTTAAACAAAGTATACAGTCATCACTCCATTACATTTATTACATACTCTGGTAGGACAGAAAGACTGACCTTTATATATCCAGAGCAGACCCATCTTTATGAGCACTAATAAGAGAGCGCTACAGGAAGTCTGCTGGTGATAAGAAAACAACCCAGTTTGGTGCTTTAATGAATTAATTGAGTGAAATGGGTTTGAGCCAGTGCTTTATTGGTTTGAATGGATGGCTGTCCAAGCAAACTCCTGCAGTCTACACCATGCAATCAGACAAAGTGTATCGAGTGCACAGAGCCAACCCAGACCCAAGCCAAAAAAAGTGACTGCTCCAATCACCCAGGAACCAGAAGAGAACCAACACGATCCCCAGTCTTTATAGATAAGTGTGACAAAATTGTGCAAATATGTTGCATCAGAGGGGCACCAGGTGGAAGTGCTATAGCTGTTTGTCCGCTATTAATAAAGTATGCATTATGGAAGATACAGTGGTGTGAAAAGTGTTTGTCACCATTCAGATTTTTTATGTTTTTGCATGTTTGTTACATTTTATTGTTTCAGATCATCAAACTAATTTAAATAATAATCAAAGATAACACAAGTAAACACAACATGCAGTTTTTAAATGAAGGTTTTTATTATGAATGGAAAACAAAATCCAAACCCACATGGTCATGTGTGAAAAAGTGCTTGCTCCTAAACCTAATAACCAGTGATGAGAGTAACGCGTTATAAAGTAATAATTACAAACTGTAATTCCACTACTTTTAGCAGTAACGAGCATGTAACGAAGTATTTTTTTAAATCAAGTAACGCAATTACAATTACTGAAATTTAAATGAGTTTGTTACTCGCGTTACTCTATTTTGTAAAAAATAGACAACATATCTGACGTTGCAGGACCGTGGTTGGCGGCGCAATGATTCATTACACTTCATCATAGCTGACAGTGCATATAGAATGAACATGAAAAATCGAAACGGGACAACATACCTTTGTTTAAAAATTGTGCGCAAGTCATAATCCATCCGGACTCATGTTTGTAAATTATCTTCGCCAAGCAATCCCGGCATGACATTAACTTGCATTTGTAGTCCATAAAAGTAATAAATCTGAGAAATGTTCATATATTCTTAGCTGTTTACATTGGCCTTTATGGAAGAGAACGATCCGCGATTGTTGTTTCCACTAAAATATTCACACTGCGCTGTACGCCCGTGTTAAAACTCCATAGTATGTGTGAGCTCGCTTTTAGTTTTAGTTTCAGTCTCTCCGTATCCGAAAAAACAATCCACTCGCTCTGTGTCCGTCCGACAAAACAATCCACGTAGCCTACTCCGTTTTCTGATTAAATATCTTCCTTTAATCCTGTGTATCATTTAAATCCAACAGAAAATATATACAAACAGTATATGACCAAAGAGCACAGTCCCTGCCGCGAGCTTCACAAAAAGCTCGAAATGAGAACTGAAATGAGACGGTCTAACCTTCGGAGGACCCATAATTTGCGTCACCTTGCTGCACGCGCACCGCGCCTGTCAGCAGGACACAGCGGAGACGTTTCTAACTTATTAAAATAAATATGAAATCAGAAAAATGATAATTTATTTGAGAAAATATGACATGTTGACACAATTGTCTCCAAATTTTTAAAGAGACACTACACAATTTTAACACATTATATATTTTTGTAAACATGCAGAATATTTGTCTAAATGATCTAAATGATATACATAAATAAAGTAAGTTTACATATTAAGATAATTTCTAACAAAAATATTCAAAGTTTGAATCTAAAGCAAAATAGCCTCCTACAGTATGTGATATATTAGAGTCTTACGTGTAAGATAGCCCATCCATATTATTTTATTGTTTGACTGTTCAGTACTGTTCATATTTACATTTAAAAAGCAGACATAAAAGTAACTTAAAAGTTACTTTTCTTAGTAACTAATTACTTTTGATATACATTAACTGGTACAGTAATTCAGTTACTTTTAAAAGAAGTAACTAGTAACTGTAACTAATTACTAATTTTCGGTAACTTGCCCAACACTGCTAATAACTGGTTGGGCCACCCTAGCAGTAATAACTGTAATCAAGCGTTTGCGATAAATTGCAATGAGTCTACATCGCTGTGGAGGAATTTTGTCACACTTCTCTGCAGAATTGTAACTCAGCACATTGGAGGATTTTCAAGCATTAACCGCATTTTAAGGTCATGACACAGCATCTCATTGACTAGGCCACTCCAAAGTCTTCATTTTGTTTTTCTTCAGCCATTCAGAGGTGGACTTGCTGGTGTGTTTTGGATCATTGTCCTGCTGCCAAGTTCGCTTCAGCTTGAGGTCACGAACAGATGACCGGACATGGTCCTTCAGGATTTTTTGGTAGATAGCAGAATTCATGGTTTCATTTATCAAAGCAAGTCTTTTAGGTCATGAAGAGGCAAAACTGCCTTAGACCATTACACTACCACCACATTTTACTGAAATGCGGTGTTACTTTTACGCTAGACGTAACGGGACACAAACCTTCCAAAAAGTTTAACTTTTGTCTCATCAATCCACAGAGTATTTTCCCCAAAAGTCTTGGGGATCTTCGGGGCAAACAGAGATGAGCCTTTATGTTCTTTTTGTTTAGCAGTGGTTTTCGTCTTGGAACTCTGCCATGCAGGCCATTTTTGACCAGTCTCTTTCTTATGGTGCAGTCATGACTGAGGCAAGTGAGGCCTGCAGTTCTTTGGATGTTGTTTTGGGGTCCTTTGTAACTTCTTGGATGAGTCGTTGCTGCGCTCTTGGGGGTAATTTTGGTCGGCCAGCCCCTCCTGGGAAGGTTCACCACTGTTCCATGTTTTTGCCATTTGTGGATAATGGCTCTCACTGTAGTTCGCTGGAGTCCCAAAGCTTTAGAAATGCATTTTATAGCCTTTTCCAGACTGATAGATCTCAATTACTTTCTCATTTGTTTCTGAATTTCTTTGGATCTCAACATGATGTGTAGCTTTTGCGGCAGGTCCTATTTAACTGATTTCTTGATTGTGAACAGGTGTGGCAGTAATCAGGCCTGGGTGTGGCTAGAGAACCTGAATTCAGTATGATAAGCTACAGTTATGTTTTAACAATACTGGGCGTTATTTAAAAACTGCCTGTTGCATTTACTTGTGTTATCTTTTTATTAATATTTAAATTTGTTTCATGATTTGAAACATTAAAGTGTGACAAACATGCAAAAAACATAAAAATCAGGAAGGAGGCCAACACTTTTTCATACCACTGTAAACGCCAAGAATGGTGTATATGTGTATTTCTAATGGTGTTGTGAGTATAGAGTATTGTGTCGGCAATGCACATACTGATAAATAGATGGTTTCAGTGGCAACAACATTAGCGGCTTTTGCGGCCCAAACTTCTGGTAGACTTCAGTAAAGAATCAATAAAAAGTAGATTATTTCTAATAACAAGCAAAATAAATAACAAGTAAATCAACTTAGTTCAAAACATAGCTGAGGCATATCAACTACTACACTGAGCTAACGTTACTGTGTAAAATGAATGCATACAATGTTAGCTTGATCCTTAAATTCTTGCCTAGCTGCCAAACCTCTCTTTGCACACCAGCCAGACCAATAAACAAACACAGACCGGAAGTTACAGAATTTCGGACCAGGTGCATAACCTTGACATTGTGAGTGTGTCCGATGAAACCGTCTATAGCTTGAATGTATTTTAAGTCGATTTGGATAAAAGCATCTGCCAAGTGCATAAATGTATATAAACATATGTAAACTGGATAGCAGGTGGTTTGTGAATAAGACTGGTTTTGTACTTAAATCCAGTGTTCAAAACTGTATTTACCACTGAAACAATATCAAAAGTATTTGTATGTGCCAGAAATAGGTGGGGCTTAAACCAAAGATTTACCAGATTACACAAGAAGCCTCTTTTAGATATAATTAATTTCCCTTCATAGTTTTAGGTAACAAAAAAGCCTAGTCTAACTCAGAAGATATTAAAAGAATTTTATAAAGAATAAATTTGAATAAAATAAAAATAAATAAAAAATAATTTGTATAAAAATATATAAAATAAATGTAATTATTAAATGTTTATTAAGAAGAAAAAAAAATTCAGGAGCTTATTATGCCTCCTACTATCGGTCAGAAACGTTATCCCCTCTCTCACATTAAACATCACGTCTGCTGTCAATTTGCCTGTGTCTTAATTTTCACGGATCATTTAAAACTATTATGAGCATAATGCAGCTGTACTTGGCTTGCACTGCGCCTTTCCTCAGTTCTCACACGTTCTCCTCTTGCCGTCTTAATTTTCTCCCCCTCCCTTGGATTCACCCCCCTCCCCTTCACCCCAAGATACTGTATAACAGAGTCAAAACACATATTCATAAAAGAGCAGAAAGCCATCTGGCTCACTGGCATTCAACTGCTTTATATGAGGATTTAATGATTGCTAAATATTACTGTCAGCACTGAAAAGAAAACTTTAAATCACTCAGGGATGTTCCTCATATCGTCTAATAGTCACACTAGGCAGAGACATCTCACAAAGTTGCCAATGGACACAGTAAACCAATACTGTGTGCTCCACAATCAACTAGGACAATGCAAACCACAGCCGTAACAACAACCACCACCGTAAAAGTCATCGCTGGTCTCCAGGGAGGGGCTGAAATATGTTGTGTATTTTAATTGGTGTTTAATATTTCAGGATAACTGCAATGTAGAACATGACGTACGCTCTTTGTTCGCTGCATCGGCCCATTATTAACTATTATTTAAAGTGCCATCAGCGTTTATAGTGCCTAACTCTGCAGAAGAAAGTTTTGTGAACTTTCCCAGCCCACAAGCAAAAAAACAAAACAAAATTCACACCAATACTTTTAAAAAGCACTGCTACACAGCACCACCCAGTGAGTACAAAAATTAAATGGGTATACCATGCAGATACCATCATAAACACCTTTACCACCCCCCTCGACAACCTGCACCTGACAGATGCCCACGGTCACACATTACACTATTTTCTAACAGAGGTCAAAGGTTTCAAAAGTAATCCATCATAGGTCTTGCCTTGAGAAAGGTCATGCTGAGGATATTTGAAAAGTTAGGTTTACCCTTTCAACTGTGTGTATACTTATAGATGTGTAAATTATCTTTATAGCTACAGAGGGCAGTATGTTTTTACACAGGGACTCATGTGGTATATGGTCCATAGGCAGCTGTCACCTGATTAGGCTCACTTATTTCATGGTTTGTAGTTTTTGCTAAAATAAAAACCTGATAATTCTATTAGAATGAACTGAGAAATTCACAAGTAAAAAGTAATTTCAATTAAATTTATTTAATGGCACAATCCAGCCACAGGAATTCATATTTTTGTACGAGTAGGCTGATTTGTATTAATTCATATGAAGTGAATTGTACAAATACGTACAAATATTATAAAAAAAAAACAATAACAATAATGACACTCAAAGTATAGTCCCAGCGTCACAGGGGCAAAAGCAAATCGCACAAAAACTTACAAATGTACTTTTGCCTCTATATCGCCATCTCTGTTTGAATCATAAAACTGCATGTTACTTTACATAATTATCAACTGATAACGTCCCACGAAATCCGACCCGACAGCTTAACTTATAAATCATTTATTATTAGCTTTACATTTTGAATGCTGACTGATCGCTTATGTACTTGATTAATATCTTTGTTCATTTTAACAAAAAAGTTACAAAATGCAGATGTAAAAAATGCTTTTACACTTATAAAATAATTATGAATGTGTGTAATTTCTATAATCATACTGACTTGGGTTGGCACAGTGCATTCATTTGCATGTACTGTAAAGAATGTATGGGATTAAATTATGTATTTTTAAAGTACTCACATCTGGAGTTTGTCTATTTTGCAATAAAATGTTGCATATATAAGCATCATAGAAATTTTTACAGAGCCACAGACACTCCCTTTTAAAAACAGAAAGTGAGAGCGATGCGGGATGGCATGCAGACTATTTAGGGGATCTGCCTTGGGAGGTCTTCCGTGAGGATATCACTAAAGATCAGATTACAGACACCACACATGTACCCATCACATCCCGTCTCATTTACATCAGCAATTTTCTGGGAGTTTTTATTATGACTCCAGTAGATGTGCACTGGCTTATCAGCTTTCAATAATGAACTGTCAGCAGTTTGAGTGAAACAATTTATAGTAACTGTATTGCTGAGAGTGCATGCCATCTGATTTTTCAGAACATGACACTGGGTCCATTCATACTCATATCCATACTGTATATGCTGTGAAATATGAGTCTATCAACACACACTTAAAGGGATAGTTCGGCCAAAAACGATATTAAACCCATGATTTACTCACCCCCAGGCTGTCCGAGTTGCGTGTGTCCATCGTTTTTCAGACGAGCACATTTTCGGATGTTTTGGAAAATATTTTAGATATTTCTGTTCATTGGGTGTGATGTTGCGGGGTCCAGGAGTGGTCCGCGACCTTCAAGTCCAAAAAAGTACGTCCATCCTTCACAAATTAAATCCAAATGGCTCCAGGATGATAAACAAAGGTCTTCTGTGGGTAATCCGTGTGGTGTTGTTGTAGAAATATCCATATTTAAAATGTTATTAACTTTATAAACGAGCTTCCGGTAGCGCCGCCATCTTAGACTCAGGAGAGAGGATTAGCGTAGTGTACGCACTTTTCTTAGTGACGTATGACAAATTCGGAGGGCGGGGGCACCGAGCAGCAGCAGAGAAACTCTGTACGCTGCGTAAGCTCTCATCCTGAATGCGCATCACTCCAAAATGGCGGCGCTACCGGAAGCTAGTTTACAAAGTTAATAACATTTTAAATATGGATATTTCTACAACAACACCACACGGATTACCCACAGAAGACCTTTGTTTATCATCCTGGAGCCGTTTGGATTTAATTTTTGAAGGATGGACGCACTTTTTTGGACTTGAAGGTCGTGGACTATTCCTGGACCCCGCAACATTACATTTAATGAACAGAAATATCTAAAATATTTTCTAAAATATCCGAAAATGTGTTTGTCTGAAAAACGATGGACATATGCAACTCGGACAGCTTGGGGGTGAGTAAATCATGGGTTTAATATCGTTTTTGGCCGAACTATCCCTTTAATAAAACCGCAGTGCTGTGGTACAGCAGATAGCAACACATTTCTTTTATTTTTTGTTTTATAGATACGAAATATGCTATTAAGCTTCATTATATGTGAAGTGTATAAATTAAATGTGAAGTGTGAATTGGAAACATACAGTCCACATCTCTATATTGGCAATACTGCAAAATGCTTTTAGTATTTTTTCGTATGTCAATTTTATTATTTTGCATTAAATATATCTTTGCCATCCCACACTTCACCTTTAAAAAGTATTTGTGTAAGAAACCAGAGAGGTGAGATCGCAGGTGGTCCATACCAATGTCATAGGAGAGGAAGTCGGAGGAGAAGCATTTGGCCCCATTGCTGAGCGAGGTGTCATTATGAGTGTTTCCCCCGAACACCAGCAGAACTCCACTGATCAGCACAGCAGAGTGAAGATATCTTGCCAGACCGCTTTGCTTCAGAATAAACCTGGAGAGGTAAAAACACAAGCCATTGGTTTTTGTAATACACTGTGTGCGTGCATGTTAAGCTTACGGGATGAAACAGTTGGCCTGAAGGTCAATCTCCACAGGGTAGGTCAGATACACAGATGGATGACATCACTAATGCTGCACCATTATCTACCCGCACACACACACACAGATTGTTCACATATACATGTGCTGGTCATATAATTAGAATATCATCAAAAAGTTTATTTATTTAACTAATTCCTTTCAAAAAGTGAAACGTGTATATTATATTCATTCATTACACACAGACTGATATATTTCAAATGTTTATTTCTTTTAATTTTGATGATTATAACTGACAACTAAAGAAATCCCAAATTCAGTGTCTCAGAAAATTAGAATATTGTGAAAAGTTTAATTTTGAAGACACCTGGTGCTACACTCCAATCAGCTAATTAACTCAAAACACCTGCAAAGGCCTTTAAATGGTCTCTCAGTCTACACAATCATGGGAAAGACTGCTGACTTGACCAGTGACACCTTGCACAAGACACAAATGGTCATTGCAAAAGAGCCTGGCTGTTCACAGAACTCTGTGTCCAAGCACATTACTAGAGAGGCGAAGGGAAGGAAAAGATGTGGTAGAAAAAAATGTACGTCATATGACATCATTTTCTGTCATGCAATTTTTTCAGATATTTTGAATTGTTCGTAAAACCTACTTTTTCAAACTCGTCCTACAGCTTTTGTCCAATTTGCGTAAAAATTGTTGTGTAGCATAGAGACACTCACGGCAAAAAGTTATGAAATTCCTGTTGATTCGCCAATCCATTTTCGTATACCGCATCAACGTTTTACGTACAACGCGAAAAAACGGATTTGAGGCTGTATCTTCGCCAAAGTTAGGTGTATTGACACGACACTTGGTAGTTTTGATGGCAGTCATGACCTGAGGGTATGTGCACAGTTTCGTTACAGCGCCACCTAGTGTTCACGAGATTCGAAAAATTGCTATTTTTGCTTATAACGACTGCAAACTTGAGTCTAAAATTATGAAAGTGCTATTGTTAGATTCCTTGAGGCATGCCGAGTCACACAATATCAAAAGGTTTTCGGTCTGCTATTTTGGGTGTCGTCCATTTTGAATTTACTTATCAAGTTCAGTATTTCACAAATGCAATGGCGTATCGCTTCGAAACTTGGTATGGTTTATCAGGGACATGTTCTGAAACACCTGCAAACCTTTAGGCCGGTGCCACCTAGTGGTCAAGAAATGTAAAGAAATTAATAAAATGTTTAAAACATACTGTCATACTGTCGTTAGACTTCACTTTATTACAGTGGTTCTCAACTCCAGTCCTCGGGACCCACTGCTCTGCATATTGTGCATGTCTCCCTTATTTAACACACCTGATTCAGATTATCAGCTCGTTAGGATAGATTCCATGAACTGAACTGAGTGTGTCAGATATGAGAGACATCCAAAATGTGCAGAGCAGTGGGTCTCGAGGACTGGAGTTGAGAACCTCTGCTCTATTAAGTCCTTGGCTCATGCTAAGTCCAACAGTACCAAAAATGTCAAAGTCAAACCAACTTTCTGTCCGCCATTTTGAATTACATAGCATACCAACTTTTTCGAACTCCTGCTACAGTGATTGTTTGATTGGCTTTAATTTTGGTACGCACCATCTAACGCACCATCTAGAGACACTCCAGACAAAAAGTTATGGAAAGCTTTTTGATAGACCAATCAGTTATCATATAGCGCATCAAGAAATACGATGGCAAGCACGCCGAAATGGATTCGAGCCTATATCTTCGCAAAACTTTTGCGTATTGACATGAGACTTGGTATATGTCATAACAGACATGAACTCAAGGTGCGTGCAACGTTTTGTCACAGCCCCACCTAGTGGTCATAAGATTTTAAAAATAGTTATTTTTGTTTATAACTACTGTAAACTTGAGTCTAAAATCATGAAGGTGGTCTTGTTAGATTCCTTAAGGCATTCCGAGTCAAACGATACCAAATGGTTTTTGGTCGGCCATTTTGGGTTTCGGACATTTTTTATTTTCTCATTAAGTTCAGTATTGTGGGCGTAACGCTACGAAACTTGGTATGGTTCATCAGCGACATGTTTTGAAAGCCTTGAAACTTTTCGTCGCCCCCTAGTGTTCAAGAGATTTGAGGCTATATCTCCGAATTGCTTTATCGTATTTACACCAAATTTGGTGGGTGTCATTACAAGCATGACCTGAGGCAAAATCCATTGTTTTGGTACAGCGTCACCTAGTGGTGTCAAGATTTGAAAAATAGCTATTTTTGCCATAATCCACTAAAACCTTTATTGTGTTTGTGTGTTTTAAAAATTAAGCACTCTCTGTCACTCTGCATCCGTTCAGCCCTACTCTCTACACTCATACACACTGAGCCCTGTAAGCAGCGCTGTGTTTGATGCATTGTGTATATCTTTCATTTGCTTTGTCATTCACAAGCCACAGAGTGAAAAATGCACAGCCAGGTTTGTGTATGTGTTTGAGCATGATATCCTCAAAGGGTAAGAGAGCTTTTAAAGACAGGTTTCACTGTTAGGCCAACGAAAAACCGCAAAACAGAGAGGCAAAAAAACATTGGGCATGCATTTAAAAAAACATTTCCATCTGCAAGCACAGGAGACATCATATAGATACAAAAGCTTGCTTTGTGCAAGGCAAGCCAACAGCTTTTAAGTGAAGTAGTTTTGAGAGAGAAAATGGAAGAATGTGAGAAATACCTTAAATTAACTTCTAACCCTGCTTCTTGTTTGTGTACCAACACTCTACAAGAATTGATCATATAAGCATTGCTGGTATTGTAGATGAAACCTTACCTGCCATGCAAGATGGTCACCCTAGGTTCATATTTAGGCCATAAGCATTGTGACTCAGTGTCTCATGAGAAACTATCCTAAATGACTGTATTCATAAACAATCTGTTTCTTTGAGTGGTTAGAAGGAGCCAGAAAACAAAACCTTAATTTTACTTTATTCCTCTTGGACTAAAGCTCTAAAGACTCACCCTTAAATTGTACCCATCCTCCTGAGATAACCTGACATTATTTCTATTGTCTCCACCAGTTTATTTGTACATACTCATAATTCAGCCATGTCAAACGGTCTTGATCGGCACAATCATCACGTTAGTAAAGATGGGATTTCTGCTGAGTTGTGAAAGATCTAATGTGTTTCTGAATGGAAATAATCAATGTGGTATTTTTTTGACATGCCAAAAGTTATAGGATGGTTAGTCATAAAAATATATAGCCGTACACACTTTTATTGTACAAAAATGTACAATGTTTAAATACCCACCATGTGCGTGTGTGGACCTGATAGCGGTATAAGTGATCCACTAGGCCGTATTTGTTGGCAGGGAGGGCTTTGTATCCTCCGTGAACATATATGGAATGTGAAGTGCTGTCAAAGACGCTGCTGTAGCCATATCCTCCCTGTACAAGCGCCCCATTCGTCTCTGTTATTGACCAAGAGTTAGTGCCTGAAAAAGTTAGGTTAAACTCTCAAAAGCAGAGCCACATCAGAATCACTGTCACACAGTAATAAAAGAAAGCAAGACACGATTGCTTAAGAAAAAACAAAATTTGTTTGTTATTATTATTTTGAGTGGTCTGACAAAGTTTGATGCAAAACTACAGTTTTTAACAAAACAAAGAAAAGCACAGGTTGCATTGGCCGGGAATCGAACCCGGGCCTCCCGCGTGGCAGGCGAGAATTCTACCACTGAACCACCAATGCTTGCCTAGGTTGAAAGACCTGGGTGACCTCCTGGTCATATGCATCTAAGCCTGAAGATCCTGAATCTCATTCTGAAAGGCAAGTTTGTTTAGTAGAGAAAGTTTCAAAAACTGTGAAAGTGCAAAAGAAACAAAAAGTGACTGGAAAACAAAAAAGATTCATGAAGAGTCATGAAAGTCCCCAGGGGCCCCAAGTAACATTCCTATGTAAGCATTGGTGGT
Source organism: Misgurnus anguillicaudatus (assembly GCF_027580225.2). NCBI lineage: Eukaryota > Metazoa > Chordata > Actinopteri > Cypriniformes > Cobitidae > Misgurnus > Misgurnus anguillicaudatus. Next base: position 17,073,635 of record NC_073347.2, on the reverse strand, counting down.
TCAGTGGTAGAATTCTCGCCTGCCACGCGGGAGGCCCGGGTTCGATTCCCGGCCAATGCATCAAAACTTTTCAACAAGACACAAAACTACACACACACATTTACTAGAATATTCAAACTAAAGTGAGCATTTTTGTTTTTATGCTTATGCAAGCTGATCAGAAAGTGTGAAAGTAAATAAAGATGAATGATTTAGACATTAGTAAATAAGACAGTGTGAATACAAAGAATCACAAGGGTCTACCTTTAATTTACTGGAAGACTTGTAATATCAGTTTTCTTAACTTTTTTAGATTAAAAAAAGTTTATATACATACTGATAAATCCTATGTAATGTATATTGCATCACTCCAAGTTCTTTATGTCATATGGGTAGGGTACACTTGACATCATTTTCACCATCTCTAATAAGCTTGTGAATTTATTTAAAGAGAGTTTTAGAGTCTCAAAAGAGCTCAGACACATTAATCATTGTTCAGTCTCAGACAGAAGGTTCAGGTACCACAACTTCTTAATGAATGAGTGTGTGAGTGTGTGTGTGTGTGTGTGCGCACGTGTGTATGTGCATAAAATTCCAGTGTCAGAAAAAGCTAAATATTTCACTTTAATGAGACTAGCCACGTCAACTTATGTCAGACTCCATCATTACATCAGCTACTGTTGGAAAAACTACATATGATACACTGCCATCTGCTGGAAGCCAGAAGAACTTTCTGCAGGTGACACTGCGATAGCAATAAAACCTCATTAGTTTGGATCTGTGATTCTTAGACTTCTTGCCTCCGTGTGTAGTGTGCATCCCCCATGATTTCATGTATTTAAAAAATTTTCATAAAACTGGGTCATCCCTGGAACTAACTCATCCTCCCCCACCCCACCCCCAGTTTGAGAACCACTGGTCTTGATAGACTGTATAATGGAACTGCAAACCCAGTTCATCCAAATATTTTCATCAGTATTTCAATATATGTTACACTTCTATGTAGTACTTACGAATGTTGTACTCCTGGACGTGGCTCAGGTAGCTATAAATGGGTGAATAGCCAAAAAGCACCACCATGATAGGCTCTCCGTATCTATTATCCACAGTGTGCGCACTGTGTCCCTCCACAGCAAAATGTTGGGCCTGCGCCACAGAGTTGGGAGTCCTAAGGGACCAGGATCGACTGAGTATATTAAACACCCACAGTTCGTCTGTGACGTTCCCAGCACCTCCATCCAGCTTCCCACCAAACATGAAGATATCATCCTGCAAAGAGAACACAACATTTTGAAGTTACTTCTGTCCCAGCAATTGAGGCATTACATCACCTCTGGGCAAAAGTTGGACACCAATTTTCCTGCAAATGAGCACATGTTCTCCAGTGTAAACAGGCAATCAATACACTGCATCTAGAAAGGACTCTATAGAGAACACCTTTCAGACTAATGGCACTGCTGCATTTATCTCATTAATCTCTATTTATCTCTTTTGCATTTATCTCTTAAAATCAAACATCACCATTGTCTGACCTTCAGCGTAATATTAAGTGTGTTTAGTATTGCTTTGTGGTATTTGATAACTTTAAACAATAACGATATGTATTTAGATTAGGTCAGTCTTCCCTAATGAACAAACAGCTTAAACCAACCTACACTCTGGGTTAATTGTGACCCATAATGGGTAAATATTGGACAGAACACATGCTGGGTTAAAATTACCCCATGCTTGGTTTTTATGCAACCATAGGGTATAATAACCCAGTAGTTGGGTTAAAAAAACAGCATTGGGTCAATTCTAACCCAGCGGTGTGCTCTGTCCAATATTTACCCATTATGGGTCAAAAATAAGCCAGCCATTTTTAGAGTCTAAGTTGGTTGGCTGGTTTTAGCTGGTCTCCCAGCCTGGCTTTAACTGGTTAAACTGGTGTAGCAAGCTGGTTTTAGAGGGGGTTTTGGTCACTTTAGGGTGGAAGACGAGCCGACCCACCAGCTAAGATCAGCTTTTCGCCATGTCATTTATCTTTTTTACATTTATCTTTACTATTTAGGTGGGCGGCTGGTCTTCCAGCCTGACTATCTAAAACCAGCTAAAACATGACCAAAAGCTAAACCAGCTTAAACCAGGAAGGCAGACATTTGACCAGCTTAGGTTGGTTTTAGCAGTCAGTAGCATTTGTTATCTTTTTAAGACTCAGTAACAACTGTGATTGTAATGTATACCCTGGAGCATCTCACAATGACATATTACCAAACAAACTATCAACTCTAATATTCTCAGAGATTGTTTTATATGTATATGCCTTTTGTGTCTCTACATCTCTTGCTTTCACTAAATAAATATTTAAAGAAATATAAACAGCAGTGCTGTTTATTGTTACATGAGCTGATACCCCATAATACACTTCATTTAAATGAATTAACAATGCCTCTACATTTTCACACATGGCAGATTTAAATGTCTCATATTTCCTTCTTTTGATGGTATAAATATACTTTTAAATATAGCATCGATTGAGAAATCACAGGAACATTATGACATGGATGAATGTACTGTTATACAGTTTTTGTTTGGGATATACTGTATATTAGTATACAGTTTCACTTAAGGCCAAGAGCCAAAAAATGCTTGGTAATATCTTAAAGTTCTGTGATATGCCATACACATGGAAAAACTGTTCAGAATGAAGTCTGGGACCAAAAGGCACCACAGGGAAAGAATTAGAAATCATTCACAAACAGATATCAGAAGTGATGCATGGAAACTGAGCACCTCCTGTAGCTCATGAGGAGATTGCATCTGTCCTAGGGGTTCTCCACAGAAAAACAAGAACAGCAGGAATGGCAAGAAAAGATAAGATCACACATAATCCATATGCATACTTTCCTTCACTCTATGCTTGATGGTTCATGTCTTCACAACATACAACAGATTTCCACCGCAAAATCAATACATGCACAACATGTGTGCATTTTAATCAAACGCAGAGAAAGTTATTTTTAATCACTTCTATCTGAGAAAACCATAAAGTGTGTGTTTATTTGACCCTAATGAACAAATATGAGACCTACAGTACTCACATGTGTCCACTCTACTGCTGCACTGATTCTAAAAAAATCAGATATTTTCACAGGCCCTGGTGGAAAAACCAAACACTGTGCAATGGGAAATGCATCGGAAAAAATCTGGCAATCAGAGAATCCTAGTTGTGTATGAATTACTTAATTAAACATTCAGCTCAGATGGGTGATTCTCGCGAAATTAGACTTATGAGGTGTCAAAGTAAAGCAAAGTAAGAGTATCAAAATAAGAAGCATACAGTTACAAACATCTCCTCACATACTATTTTGCACATGATTTCAAATGACATCATACAAACCAATTTTGTTTGTTTTTTCCACATTTAAGGGGAAATTTTTTATTACCGCAATGTGTCCATGACTGGATTTTGGATCTTTGACATGGAAATATTTATAATTAAAAGTATGTAAAAAATAGAAAGCTTCAGTGCATGTTATACTATTAACATTTACAGTAAAGAAACGGGTATTTGGTGATCATTGGTAAATGTAGAGACAATAATAAGGAATATAAATGTGTCCAAGAAAAATTTTCTCATCCTCCGCCACATTTTTTAATCATTGTTTAAGCCCTCAATGAACTAACATTAAAAAAAAAGACATAATTGACTGTGACACTCAAGATTGCTACCAGGTAAGCAGTTCTTGTTTTTCTCTCCAGATGAAGGTTGAAATTTTTTTGTCGTAGTACCTAGACAACTTTTTGGTTCTCGTTGACGAAGCATGGGTTTGTAAATGCATATATTTAATGTAATATCATGTTGCGGTAATGATAATTTTTTTTATAATGATAATCTAAATATTTTTTAAATCCTCTAAAAATAATGGTTATAGTAACTTCAGATCTTAATCTTATATGTGCAAAAAAAATTGGCTTTAAGGGCTTTTTAAAAAAAATCTGATGCTGGACACCTTCTAAATCTGGATTTCGTGAGATGTGTGCAGGACATCATGTGTCTTACTACAATGAAACCCTCTAATGGCTCTTAATCAAAACAAATTTGAGCTCATCAAAACATGAGGGAGGAGTAGACTGTGTTTTAATGTTAGACAGAGTTCAGTAGGTTATTTTAAAGTCCCAACTCAAAAGTAAGACTTTTTAAGGAACTTCACATAACTAAGTGGGAAAAAACACAGTTGCATTGGCCGGGAATCGAACCCGGGCCTCCCGCGTGGCAGGCGAGAATTCTACCACTGAACCACCAATGCTCACGTGAGTAGTCTTGAGAGGAACACGTAGGGTTTCTTTTGTAAAGTTTTTATTTAACTTTAAATGAATTGCTTCTATTCATCCCAGTACCTTAATGTTTCTTTTACACTTTCACTACTTTCTGCAACTCCATCAACAAAATTGCCCTACATCTTAAATTGCCTACGTTCCTCCTACATAGCATGTGAAAGCAGTATGCAAATGAGTAGTCTGTCCAAATCCTTAACATTGAAAAACACAGTGGGCTAAAAAAATACCCAGACAGTCTACTGCTTCATAATCATAATTTTACATTTACTAAGAAGAGAGGTACATAACATACTGGTCACATGACAATCAGAACATTGATGCAGTATGTTTAAAATGCATGCATGCTGCACCAACACGACACGTAGTACAAAGTTTATGCTTCATCTGATGCAGAACATATGGTAACAGTACGCAATTTTGGGCACAGGGTTGCCTTCGCTCCTTCAGAGGAAACATGTGGATCAACCTCACATGACCACACGACCACAAGCCACTGAGTCATCATCAAGCATTGGTGGTTCAGTGGTAGAATTCTCGCCTGCCACGCGGGAGGCCCGGGTTCGATTCCCGGCCAATGCAAATTAATGTTTTGTGGTCATGAAGGTATAAAGAAAAATGAACTACAAAAGAGAAAGCAGTTTAATGCAGCAAAATTTTTGTTAAATAGGTAATAAATACATTTATAAATAAGTTATGGACAAATAGAGAAGAAATAGGATAAGAGCTGACTGAGAAGAACAGTTAAAGGGATAGTTCTCCCAAAAAAGAAAATTCTGGTCATCATTTACTCACCCTTATGTTGTTACAAATCTGTATAAATTCCTTTTTTTTGATAAACATGGCGGAAGATATTTTCAGGAATGTTTGTAACCAAACCGTTTATGAGCCCCATTCACTTACATAGTATTCTTTTTTCTACTATGGAAGTAAATGGGGCTCATAGTGAGTTTGGTTATTTATTAACAATCCTTAAAATATCTTTCATCATGTTCATCAGACAAAATACATTTAATCAGGTTTGTAACAACATGAGAGTGAGAAAAAGACAAAATTTTATTTTTGGGAGAACTTTCATTTTAAAACAGCACCATCTTGCTTAAGGAGTTCCTCTTTAAAAAGTGATCCTTAATGCTAGGTTGAGGCATGTGTCTCTCACTTTAATAAGTTACAATGATAATTTAATACATCGATATAGGTAATACAGAGGTGTACATCCCCTACTTTTTATTATTTTACTTTTTAAAAACATTTACCGGTACCTTCACAATAATTTTTAAATTGTAAACAGTAGTAGGCACTGTTGCTTAAACATAAAAAAGTAAAGTTAAACTATTAATTATTCAACCCAATAGCATTGAAAACGCAAATTATGTTAATGTTTTCTATTGTAAACCAATGATCTAAGCAAATTTGCATATCTACAACCAACAGCCAAACTACCCACAGAGGCAAAAGCATGGTGATCAGCTAGTGTTGTGTAAGTGCTGCTTACTTTGTAGAGAGCCACAGAGTGTCCATAGCGCGCCATGGGACCACTGTTGATTGGCACTACATCCCATGTGCTGCTCTCCAAATTATAACTGTGAAAAATAGAGAAAGACAAAAGGAGAGATCCATTACAATATGATAGTATATTTGTGAAGTAGAAAATGTTGGTTGACAGTGTCACAAATCTGTATAACTTACTTTATAACCATTTGGAAGGAACTGTAGTTAAAGGTAAAACCTCCAATCACCCACATCAGCTTCTCATGCACCACTGCTTTATGGGAAGCTCGACCTAGTGACTGTCCATCAGGCTTAACGTTAGGCAAAAACCAGTATGGCTGAGCAGAAGGGACTTTCAAAGAACAATCTGGACCTGAAAGGAAAGCGTTAAATAAAAAAGACTACAGAGAAATATATGACAGTAGAGTAATATAAGATCCAGCATGAACATTATAAGATATATATGAAGCAGAACTTAAGATTTTTATATATACATACATTAAAGGGATAGATCACCCAAAAATGAAAATTCTGAAAATTCTGTCATCATTTTCTCACTTTCATGTAGTTATAAACCTGTATAAGTTTCTTTGTTTTGATGAAGACGAAGGAAGATATTTATTTTGAGGAATGTTTGCAACCAAACCATTTATGAGCTCCATTCACTTCCATAGTATTCTTTTTTCCTACTATGGAAGTGAATGGGGCTCATGATCGGTTTGGTTACACACAATCCTCAAAATATCTTCCTTTGTATACAGGTATGTAACAACATGAGAGTGAGTAAATAATAACAGAATATTTTTTTTTTCAACTATCCCTTTAAGATCAGGGTCAATAAATAAAATCTTTCCATTTCCTTCATCTTTAATTTCAAATAACAGTAAAATAAATCAGACCCTAGGAATTTAGCAATGATTTCATGTGTGCAAGAGGATATAAAATGGCTACAACTAAAAATGTACAGTGCTCAAAATATGTTGCTGCGTACTTGTTCAAACCGCAAGATTAGTGCTAAACGCAGACGGACCCAAATGAAAGCACGTTTAAAAAGCTTATCCAATACTGCCAGCTAGTGGCCAGTAAAAGCATTTTAAAGGTCTTCACCATACTGATAGCTCAGACGTCAATATTTGGTTGTTTAAATAGGTTAAGTCTCTCTTAAGTTTTTAATGTGAGTGCCGCATTCAGAAACGTCACATCCATATACGTCCACATTCCTAATAAATGGAATATAAATCTTTAAAGAGCTATACCGTCTACATTTTTTATGCTTTTACCCAAAGCAATTTGCAGTGCACTACAGTATTTTTTTTATCAGTATGTGGTTTCTCTAGGTTCAAACCCATGACCTTTTGCATCGATAACCCAAGACCTATTTTTCTTTCAGAACATTTTTAATCACATTCATTACGCATGTATATTTCCCTCATCTTAAATAAAAAAAAAACATGTGTATAAGATAGACTTTTTGATGTCTGGACATTACAAACAGGGGTTTATGAAAATATAAACAGATATAATAAAAAATATTACCAGGTAATATGCATTACCTAAAACGTTAAATTTTAAGTTTTGACTGCAAATGTCACATAAGTTACGTAATGCTGGAATTGCTCACTATATTCTTAAAAATGAACATAAATATTGATGACTCATCTTCGACTCGTGTCAAAGTGCTTTTAGGGCAAAAATGTCCTCTTATAATTTATAATGAATCTTTAAAGAGCACAATAAGGGCATTTATGTAGCACATTATGGTTCACGAGTGTGGTACAAAGGTTACTAGCAATTAATAAAAGACGCTGCCTTTCAAAACTAAATAAATAAGTGTTCTGTAGATTAACTGGTTTAGCACTGCATTAGCCGCACATAGGTCATGAGTTCAATTCCAGGAGGACACATAGGCCTATGCTAATCAATTATATAATGCCCGTGAGTCACTTAAAATGCCTACCAAGCAAATAAAATGTAAACATTAGGGCTGTTAATTAGATTAATTACTTATGACGAAAATAACGCGATAACATTTAACTGATCAAGCCAGTGCTGCATCGTAACAAAAGTTTAGTATTTTACATGCTTTCAGGCCTTGCCAATTTAAATATTTAAGCACAAGACGCGTAACGGATGTCAATGTTCGCACGCTTTTTAAGAAGTTACAGAAAACAGTTGATGTGCTCGTGACTGCGCGTATCTGAGGCCATCCGCATCCTCAAGGCTTCCGACGGCACATCAATGCTACCTGAGCATGGTCGTTAAAAATGTGGTACAAAAATTCTTGTATTATGGTCCCTTTTAATTAAACAATTTATTTTATAACCTAAATGTTGGGTTTACCTTGCGTGTAGAGTACAGAGGGGGCGAAATTACCGAATGTGGTGAATAAAGTTTAAATTATATGGACTCGGAATGATCCAAGTGGAATGGATTTGAGGAAGCAGCAGCGTGGCTGTAGTCAAGGCTGAAGGTAAAACGCGGAATGGAGTTTAATTTAATAGGGGATTCTTCAAGTGGAATGGATTTCATTGACGGCGCTCTGACAAGTGAAAATACATACGGGCTAAATTAGAGAAAAAGTGATTGGGTCCAATATTACTTGTTTTAAATAGTGTGGGTCTTTAAAATAACATTAAAAACATGTGTTGATATAACTTCAAATCACATCATTTTTTACAGTGTATGCAGTATTATTTTACTTTGACTACTAAATTTCTGTATTTAAACCACAGACCAACCATGAAAAGCACTGTTTATTTTATTCAGTTTGTGATTTCTCAATTTACATGCAAATATTTATGTGTGATTATGTAATTGCTTAGATTAAACATTTTAATCACTTAACAGCCCTAGAAAAATGTTACCTACTGCATAACCAGCAGGTGGCACTGTTGATGAAAAATATGAACCTACTTTTAAAACAACCCTAGGCCACATGTATCATTGATGACGCACTGTGATATGTTGTCTTGTATATAAAAGAGTAGCTTACTGTATTTTACACATGTCTGAATTCATGAAATATCCCAAGCATTTTCCAAAATCGGTCAAGAGTGGACAGAATGGAGATGTTTTATTACACAGTAATAGTAATGTGGTAAAACAACTTGTGCAATCCCTGGCTCCTCACCTTGCCAGCTGTCATTGCAGACACAGAGCTTCTCTCCAGTGAGATCGCAGTATCCTCGGTCAGGGCTCCCACAATCATCTGAGCAGTAGGGAATATCACATGCCTCACCTTTCCAGTATCTCTCACACTCACAGTAAACACTGCTGGAGATTGAGTTGCTGGTAGAACACCTCCCATGACCCGAACAGTTATTAGGGCAGGAGTTTATCCTGTACAGGGTGTATGAAAGAAAAACAAACTCATGAGATTCACTGCAGGAAAGAGTAACATTTGACCAATCAAACTAAATATATTTTAGGCCAATCTAAATGCTTATGCTTACCTGTGTTAGACAAATATAAATCATTTCATCAAATACATTTCTTAACAAAACTTAACTTAACTTTTATTTATTTTTGCTTATTAATATAATTTCTAAGTTTGACAGGATGGTGACAGCAGCAGCCAGCATTCAAAACTTTCAATACTGTTTTAAAAAACAAGTTACAAGTTGGTTAAATGGTCACATTGTGTACAGAGTTGTAATCTTCCTAACACTGTATATAAATTATATAGTCTTATAATTACATTTTTAACACTAGATAATTGTCATACTACCCTAATACTTCCCACAGTGTGTTTCATAGTTAACTTACTAGTTTTATTAAGTGTGAAAAATAGTATTATAATAATGTAATAGTACAACAATAGTAAAGTGTATTAAATAATGATCCCCAAATTTGACTTATTGTGTGTTTTAACAACAGTACTCACGAATACAAGATGTTGAATCCTGTAAGATTGTAGGCAGCATCACTAAAAAAGTGCAATGTTGCGTATCCAGATGTGGTCACCACCTCTGGGATTGTTTCATTACTTTTAGTTTCTGGGACAACCAGGCCACTGGAAAAGCCAAAGTATAAAATAAAATGTACATGGCAAAGACATTGCTACTTGCATTTATACCCACATAAACATATACAAATGCACACCAGTTTGTGTGTGTACCAGTGCCCACAAAATGCTCTTTTCAAATGCTACACCATGCCAGTGCTCGCTAAACAAACAGCAACAGATGAAGAAATATTTTCTCATCTTCTAGAGAGTATAAAACATCTCCAAAACAGCTCTATGGAAAGCCTTGACTATGCCCTATATTTTTAATAAGAAAATGAATAAGCTTATATTCAGTGCTTTAACAAAACTGGACTCTCAGACACAGGGCCGGCCCTGGCCAATTTGCTGCCCTAGGCAAGATTTCACCTGGTGCCCTTTAGAATTACAGAATCACAAGTGTGTTCCAATCATTTTGTTCATAAACTTACACAGAAACAAACTGCACAGATTTGTCTTGTTTTTCTTTATTTTGAAAATATTTTGGAAACACACACAAACACACGCACACGAACACATACACACAATGTTACTCAGGCATTTGATCTTGACATTGTTAAAATCTTGTCTTTTTTTACATGTTTTAACACTGTACATTTAACTTAAAATGCGTATAAATAGCACGAAGTGCAAAACTCGTGCAATACACGCCAAATTCCACTTTGGCGTGCATATGATACGCAAGTCCTTCCCATTCACTTAAACGGGGCATCTTTTTTTGTCGTTTTATTTATTGGTTTCTCAATTTTTTTTGCTATTTTTTTACCATTTTCGCTTGGGTTTAGGGTTAGAACAACTTTTTGTTATTATGTTGGCTTTGAAAAAGCCAATATATTGTTATTGCTTTTAAACTTATATCTTATTATTATGTTGGCTTTGAAAAAGCCAATATATTGTTATTGCTTTTAAACTTATTATTATGTTGGCTTGACAAAGCCAACATACTGTTCTTCGATCTAAGCTTATTATTAGTGGTGCTTGCATTTATGCAAGGCATCACTATTACTATTCCTCAGGGATATTATTATGTTGGCTTGACAAAGCCAACATACTGTTATTGTAGTTAAACTTATTAGTGGTGCTTGCATTTATGCAAGGCATCACTATTATTATCTTGCATACTTATTATTATAATTATTATTCTTATGTCTGCACAAAATCTCGGCACGTAACTCGTCCCGCACGGTTTGCCGTAGTCCCACGAAAGAGGGCTTAAATCGACCGGATTATTGAGGAATGGTGTGCTATGACTTTTATAAACGATTGGGTGCAGGATTTTCGAAAGGGGGGCGAAAAACCATCCAAAAAATCCCATTGACTTAACATTGCGCCGAACTTTGACGGGACATAGCTCCACTCAAGGAATTCGTAGAAACATGTGGGTTACATTATTTGAAGAGGGTGGTAGGATCTGTAAGAACATACATGACAATGGGGTGTAAGTTGTACCCCTGGGGTGTAAGAGGCACCCGAAAATTCCCATTGACTTATAATGGGGCAGGAAACATGCCCATATAAGGGAATTAAACAGTTCCAGATGGGATATCTTTGCTTTACAATGTCGTAGAGATAAGTGGGTGGGCTCATTTCACTCGGGCATCCAATCAGTCCCTCAGGATCATCCCAGAGCTATTAAGCCACGCCCCTAGCAACAATTTTGGGCACCCTAGCAACATCTCCCATAGACTGCCATTATAAAATGCCCAGATGGATATCTTTGCACCACAGTGTCATAGAGACATGGGGGTGGGCTCATTTTACTCAGCCATCCAATCAGTCTCTCAGGATCCTTACATAGGTATTAAGCCACGCCCCTAGCAACCACTTTTGAGCACCCTAGCAACATAAAATTCAAACAGTTATATCTCGGCATCCGAACATCGTAGAGACACGGGGGTTGGACCGTTTGACTCGTGACACGGAGTGTAATCACTATGGGGTGCCAATTTTTTCCCTAGCAACCAAATACAGTACCCTAGCAACAGAGTAAACAAAGCCTTATATCTCCGCATCAGAACATCGTAGAGACACGGGGGTTGGACCGTTTGACTCGTGACTAGGCGTGTAATCACTATGGGATGCCATTTTTTCCCTAGCAACCAAATACAGTACCCTAGCAACAGAGTAAACAAAGCCTTATATCTCAACATCAGAACATCGTAGAGACACTGGGGTTGGACCGTTTGACTCGTGACTCGGCGTGTAATCACTATGGGATGCCATTTTTTCCCCTAGCAACCAAATACAGTACCCTAGCAACAGAGTAAACAAAACCTTATATCTCCGCATCAGAACATCGTAGAGACACGGGGGTTGGACCGTTTGACTCGTGACTCGGAGGGTAATCACTAGTGGATGCCATTTTTTTCCCTAGCAACCAAATACAGTACCCTAGCAACAGAGTAAACAAAGCCTTTTATCTTCGCATCAGAACTTCGTAGAGACACGGGGTTTGGACCGTTTGACTCGTGACTCAGAGTGTAATCATTATGGGATGCCAATTTTTTCCCTAGCAACCAAATACAGTACCCTAGCAACAGAGTAAACAAAGCCTTATATCTCCGCATCAGAACGTCGTAGAGACACGGGGGTTGGACCGTATGACTAATGACTCGGCTTGTAATCACTATGGGATGCCAATTTTTTCCCTAGCAACCAAATACAGTACCCTAGCAACGGAATAAACAAAGCCTTATATCTCCGCATCAGAACATCGTAGAGACACGGGGGTTGGACCGTTTGACTCGTGACTCGGCGTGTAATCACTACTGGATGCAAAATTTTTCCCTAGCAACCAAATACAGTACCCTAGCAACCAAATAAACAAAGCCTTATATCTCTGCATCAAAACATCGTAGACACAAGGGGGTTGGACCGTTTTACTTTTGGGTTGGAGTATAATCATATATTGTCCCGGGAATTTTGCCACGGCAAGCACCACTTCACATTTTCTTCAGGAAATGTACCTATCTAGTTATTATTATTTTTCTTCTGAGACTAAATTTCTGCAGCTAACTCGTCCTACAGCTTTCAAGCTACATCCACCAAATTTTCCACGGACATTCTAACTGGTCTGAAGAAGTGTGCTATGACTTTTTGAAGGGATCCGACTTACAGAATTCCTAAAACGGGAAATAAAAATTCCGAAAGTCCCATTGACTTAACATTGGACAAACTTTGACGGGTTCTAGCTGCGAGCGAGAATTTTGTAGAAACTTGTGGTTTACCACATTTGAAGAGGCTGGCAGGCTGTGTAAGAACATACATCATATTGAAGTGTAAGTTTCACCCCTGGGGTGTAAGAGGCCCCCAAAATTCCCCATTGACTTATAACGGGGCAGGAAACACGCCCATATAAGGGAATAAAAACGTTCCAGATGGGATATCTTTGCTTTACAGTGTCGTAGAGATAAGTGGGTGGGCTCATTTTACTCGGACATCCAATCAGTCTCTCTGGATCATCCCATAGCAATTAAGCCACGCCCCTAGCAACCATTTTTGGGCACCCTAGCAACATCTCCCATAGACTGCCATTATAAAATGCCCAGATGAATATCTTTGCAGCACAGTGTCACAGAGACATGGGGGTGGGCTCATTTTACTCAGGCATCCAATCAGTCTCTAAGGATTCTTATTGAGCTATTAAGCCACGCCCCTAGCAACCAAATATGAGCACCCTAGCAACATAATAAACAAAGCCATATATCTCTGGATCCGAACATCATAGAGACATGGGGGTTGGGTCTTTTGGTCATGTTAGCTTCATGCTAGCTTCAAGCTAAGTCATACTAGCTTCATGCTAGCTTCATGCTAGCTTTATGCTAATTTCATAATAAATCTTGCTAACTTCATGCTAAATCATGTTAGCATCGTCCTAGCTTCATGCTAATTCATGTTAGCATCATGCTAGCTTCATGCTAATTCATGTTACCTTCATGTTAGCTTCATGCTAATTCATGTTAGCATCATGCTAGCTTCATGCTAATTCATGTTAGCATCATGCTAACTTCATGCTAATTCATGTTATTATCATGCTAGCTTCATGCTAATTCATGTTAGCATCATGCTAGCTTCATGCTAATTCATGTTAGCATCATGCTAACTTCATGCTAATTCATGTTAGCATCATGCTAGCTTCATGCTAATTCATGTTAGCATCATGCTAGCTTCATGCTAATTCATGTTAGCATCATGCTAGCTTCATGCTATTTCAAGTTAGCTTCATGCTAGCTTCATGCTAATTCATGTTAGCATCATGCTAGCTTCATGCTAATTCATGTTAGCATCATGCTAATTCATGCTAATTCATGTTAGCATCATGCTAGCTTCATGCTAATTCATGTTAGCATCATGCTAGCTTCATGTTAATTCATGTTAGCATCATGCTAGCTTCATGCTAATTCATGTTAACATCATGCTAGCTTCATGCTAATTCATGTTAGCATCATGCTAGCTTCATGCTAATTCATGTTAGCATCATGCTAACTTCATGCTAATACATGTTAACATCATGCTAGCTTCATGCTAATCATGTTAACTTCATGTTAACTTCATGCTAATCATGTTAGCTTCATGCTAGCTTCATGCTAATTCATGTTAGCATCATGTTAGCTTCATGCTATTTCATGTTAGCATCATGCTAGCTTCATGCTAATCATGCTAACTTGATGCTAGCTTCATGCTAATCATGTTAGCTTCATGCTAGCTTCATGCTAATTCATGTTAGCATCATGCTAGCTTCATGCTATTTCATGTTAGCATCATGCTAGCTTCATGCTTATCATGCTAACTTGATGCTAGCTTCATGCTAATCATGTTAGCTTCATGCTAGCTTCAGGCTAATCATGCTAGCTTTATGTTAAATCAGGCTAGCTTCATACTTAAACATACTAACAGCCAGATAGCCTACTAAACTAAACTTCTGTCAAACCGTTTTTAACGTTCAGGCCAGGCTTTGTCAAGCCAACATAAAGTTTGTCAACAAACTTTTCTATCTAGTTATTATTAGTGGTGCTTGCATTTATGCAAGGCATCACTATTACTATTGCTCATACTTATTATTATTATTTTTATATCTGGACAAAATTTCGGCGCGTAACTCGTCCCGCACGGTTTGCTGTAGTCCCATGAAAGTGGGCTCAAATCGACCGGTTTATTGAGGAGAGGTGTGCTATGACTTTTATAAGGGATCGGGTGCAGGATTTCCGAAAGGGGGGCAAAAAATCACCCAAAAAATCCCATTGACTTAACTTTGCGCCGAACTTTGATGGGTCATAGCTCCGCTCGAGGATTTTGTAGAAACATGTGGGTTACATTATTTGAAGAGGGTGGTAGGCTCTGTAAGAACATACATGACATTGGGGTGTAAGTTGTACCCCTGGGGTGTAAGAGGAGCCCGAAAATTCCCATTGACTTATAATGGGGCAGGAAACATGCCCATATAAGGGAATAAAACAGTTCCAGATGGGATATCTTTGCTTTACAGTGTCGTAGAGATAAGTGGGTGGGCTCATTTCACTCGGGCATCCAATCCGTCTCTCAGGATCATTCCAGAGCTATTAAGCCACGCCCCTAGCAACAATTTTGGGCACCCTAGCAACATCTCCCATAGACTGCCATTATAAAATGCCCAGATGGATATCTTTGCACCACAGTGTCATAGAGACATGGGGGTGGGCTCATTTTACTCAGGCATCCAATCAGTCTCTCAGGATCCTTACATGGGTATTAAGCCACGCCCCTAGCAACCACTTTTGAGCACCCTAGCAACATAAAATTCAAACAGTTATATCTCCGCATCAGAACATCGTAGAGACACGGGGGTTGGACCGTTTGACTCGTGACTCGGAGTGTAATCATTATGGGATGCCAATTTTTTCCCTAGCAACCAAATACAGTACCCTAGCAACAGAGTAAACAAAGCCTTATATCTCCGCATCAGAACATCGTAGAGACACGGGGGTTGCACCGTTTGACTTGTGACTCGGCGTGTAATCATTATGGGATGCCAATTTTTTCCCTAGCAACCAAATACAGTACCCTAGCAACAGAGTAAACAAAGCCTTATATCTCCGCATCAGAACATCGTAGAGACACGGGGGTTGGACCGTTTGACTCGTGACTCGGAGGGTAATCACTAGTGGATGCCATTTTTTTCCCTAGCAACCAAATACAGTACCCTAGCAACAGACTAAACAAAGCCTTATATGTCCGCATCAGAACATCGTAGAGACACGGGGGTTGGACCGTTTGACTTGTGACTCGGAGGGTAATCACTAGTGTATGGCAATTTTTTCCCTAGCAACCAAATACAGTACCCTAGCAACAGAGTAAACAAAGCCTTATATCTCCGCATCAGAACATCGTAGAGACACGGGGGTTGGACCGTTTGACTCGTGACTCGGAGTGTAATCATTATGGGATGCCAATTTTTTCCCTAGCAACCAAATACAGTACCCTAGCAACAGAGTAAACAAAGCCTTATAACTCCGCATCAGAACATCGTAGAGACACGGGGGTTGGACCGTTTGACTCGTGACTCGGAGGGTAATCACTAGTGGATGGCAATTTTTTCCCTAGCAACCAAATACAGTACCCTAGCAACAGAGTAAACAAAGCCTTATATCTCCGCATCAGAACATCGTAGAGACACGGGGGTTGGACCGTTTGACTCGTGACTCGGAGTGTAATCATTATGGGATGCCATTTTTTTCCCTAGCAACCAAATACAGTACCCTAGCAACAGACTAAACAAAGCCTTATATGTCCGCATCAGAACATCGTAGAGACACGGGGGTTGGACCGTTTGACTTGTGACTCGCAGGGTAATCACTAGTGGATGGCAATTTTTTCCCTAGCAACCAAATACAGTACCCTAGCAACAGAGTAAACAAAGCCTTATATCTCCGCATCAGAACATCGTAGAGACACGGGGGTTGGACCGTTTGACTCGTGACTCGGAGTGTAATCATTATGGGATGCCAATTTCTTCCCTAGCAACCAAATACAGTACCCTAGCAACAGAGTAAACAAAGCCTTATAACTCTGCATCAGAACATCGTAGAGACACGGGGGTTGGACCGTTTGACTTGTGACTCGGAGGGTAATCACTAGTGGATGCCATTTTTTTCCCTAGTAACCAAATACAGTACCCTAGCAACAGAGTAAACAAAGCCTTATATCTCCGCATCAGAACATCGTAGAGACACGGGGGTTGGACCGTTTGACTCGTGACTCGAAGGGTAATCACTAGTGGTTGCCATTTTTTTCCCTAGCAACCAAATACAGTACCCTAGCAACAGAGTAAACAAAGCCTTATATCTCCGCATCAGAACATCGTAGAGACACCGGGGTTGGACCGTTACCCTCGTGACGTGGAGGGTAATCACTAGTGGATGGCAATTTTTTCCCTAGCAACCAAATACAGTACCCTAGCAACAGAGTAAACAAAGCCTTATATCTCCGCATCAGAACATCGTAGAGACAAGGGGGTTGGACCGTTTGACTCGTGACTCGGAGGGTAATCACTAGTGGATGGCAATTTTTTCCCTAGCAACCAAATACAGTACCCTAGCAACAGAGTAAACAAAGCCTTATATCTCCGCATCAGAACATCGTAGAGACACGGGAGTTGGATTGTTTTACTTTTGGCTTGGAGTATAATCATATATGTTCCCCAGAATTTTGCCACGGCAAGCACCACTCACATTTTCTTCAGGAAATGTACCTATCTAGTTATTATTATTCTTATGTCTGCACACTTTTTCGGCGCGTAACTCGTCCCGCACGATTTGCCGTAGTCCCATGAAAGAGGGCTCAAATCGACCGGTTTTTTGAAGAGATGGTGGCTATGACTTTTATAAGCGATCGGGTGCAGGATTTCCGAAAGGGGGGCGAAAAACCACCCGAAAAATCCCATTGACTTAACATTGCGCCCAACTTTGAAGGGTCATAGCTCTGCTCGAGGATTTTGTAGAAACATGTGGGTTACAACATTTGAAGAGGGTGGTAGGCTCTTTAAGAACATACATCACAATGGGGTGTAAGTTGTACCCCTGGGGTGTAAGAGGCACCCAAAAATGCCCAATGATAAGTCAATGGGCGAAAATCCCATAGACTTAACATTGCGAAAAATTTTGACGGGTCATAGGTCCAAGCGAGGATTTCGTAGAACCATGTGGGTCACAACATTTGAAGAGGGTGCTAGACTCTTTCAGGACGTCCCCCACAATGGGGTGTAAGGTTACCCTAGCAACCATTTTGGGCACCCTAGCAACCTATCCCATAGACTGCCATTATAAAATGCCTAGATGGATATCTTTGCATCACAGTGTCACAGAGACATGGGGGTGGGCTCATTTTACTCAGGCATCCAATCAGTCTCTCAGGATCCTTAAAGACTTACTAAGCCACGCCCCTAGCAACCACTTTTGAGCACCCTAGCAACATAAAATTCAAACAGATATATTTCGGCATCAGAACATCGTAGAGACACGGGGGTTGGACCGTTTTACTTGTGACTAGGGGTGTAACAATTGGGCACATCATTGGCCACTCCCAAGCCACGCCCCTAGCAACCAAATTTGACCACCCTAGCAACCGAATAAACAAAGCCTTATATCTCCGCATCAGAACATCGTAGAGACACAGGGGTTGGACCGTTTGACTCGTGACTTTGAGGGTAATCAATAGTGGTTGCCATTTTTTCCCTAGCAACCAAATACAGTACCCTAGCAACAGAGTAAACAAAGCCTTATATCTCCGCATCAGAACATCGTAGAGACACGGGGGTTGGACCGTTTGACTCGTGACTGGGAGGGTAATCCCTAGTGGATGCCAATTTTTTCCCTAGCAACCAAATACAGTACCCTAGCAACAGAGTAAACAAAGCCTTATATCTCTGCATCAGAACATCGTAGAGACACGGGGGTTGGACCGTTTGACTCGTGACTTGGAGGTTAATCACTAGTGGAGGCCATTTTTTCCCTAGCAACCAAAGACAGTCCCCTAGCAACAGAGTAAACAAAGCCTTATATCTCCGCATCAGAACATCGGTGAGACACAGGGGTTGGACCGTTTGACTCGTGACTCGGAGGGTAATCACTAGTGGATGGCAATTTTTTCCCTAGCAACCAAATACAGTACCCTAGCAACAGAGTAAACAAAGCCTTATATCTCCGCATCAAAACATCGTAGAGACACGGGGGTTGGACCATTTGACTCGTGACTCGGAGGGTAATCACTACTGGATGCCATTTTTTTCCCTAGCAACCAAATACAATACCCTAGCAACAGAGTAAACAAAGCCTTATATCTCCGCATCAGAACATCGTAGAGACACGGGGGTTGGAACGTTTGACTCGTGACTCGGCGGGTAATCAATAGAGGATGGCAATTTTTCCCTAGCAACCAAATACAGAACCCTAGCAACAGAGTAAACAAAGCCTTATATCTCCGCATCAGAACATCTTAGAGACAGGGGGGTTGGAACGTTTGACTCGTGACTCTGAGTTATATCACTAGTGGGTGCGAAATTTCCCCCTAGCAACCAAATACAGTACCCTAGCAACAGAGTAAACAAAGCCTTATATCTCCGCATCAGAACATCGTAGAGACATGGGGGTTGGACCATTTTACTTGTGAGTCGGAGTGTAATCACTAGTGGACACCAATTTTCGCCCTAGCAACCAAATACCGTACCCTTGCAACAGAGGAAACAAAACGTTATATCTCCGGATCAGAACATCGTAGAGACACGGGGTTTGGATCGTTTTACTCGTGACTGGAAGTATAATCATATACTGTCCCCGAAATTTGCCACGGCAAGCACCACTTCACATTTTCTTCAGGAAATGTACCTATCTAGTTATTATTATTCTTCTGGTCCACACTTTTTCGAACTGTAACTCCTCCTAGAGCTTTCAAGCTACACCCACAAAACTTAACAAAACTTTTAAGACTGGTACGTAGATTTATGCTATGACTTTTATAACTGATGGGACCTACCGAATTCCTAAACGGGGCGCTCAAACACCCCAAATTTTCCATTGACTTAACATTACGACCAACTTTGACGGGTCATAGCTGCGAACGAGAAATTTGTAGAAACTTGTGGGTTATCACAGTTGAAGAGGCTGGTAGGCTGTGTAAGAACATACATCACATTGGGGTGTAAGCTGTACCCCTGGGGTGTAAGAGGCACCCAAATTTCCCCATTGACTTATAATGGGGCAGGAAACATGCCCATATAAGGGAATAAAAGTGGCCCAGATGGAATATCTTCATTTTAGAGTGTCGTAGAGACATGGGGGTGGGCTCATTTTACTCAGGCATCCAATCAGTCTCTCAAGAAGGTCCCATAGCTATTAAGCCACGCCCCTAGCAACCATTTTTGGGCACCCTAGCAACTTATTCCATAGACTGCCATTATAAATTGCGCAGATGGATATCTTTGCAGCACAGTGTCGCAGAGACATGGGGGTGGGCTCATTTTACTCAGGCATCCAATCAGTCTCTGAGGATTCTTATCGAGGTATTAAGCCACGCCCCTAGCAACCAAATATGAGCACCCTAGCAACATAATAAACAAAGCCTTATATCTCTGGATCCGAAAATCATAGAGGCATGGGGGTTGGGTCTTTTGGTCATGTTAGCCTTATGCTAGCTTCATGCTAAGTCATACTAGCTTCATGCTAGTTTCATGCTAGCTTTATGCTAATTTCATAATAAATCTTGCTAACTTCATGCTTATTCATGTTAGCATCATGTTAGCTTCATGCTAATTCATGTTAGCATCATGCTAGCTTCATGCTAATTCATGTTAGTATCATGCTAGCTTCATGCTAATTTATGTTAGCATCATGCTAGCTTTATGCTAATTCATGTTAGCATCATGCTAGCTTCATGCTAATTCATGTTAGCATCATGCTAGCTTCATGCTAATTCATGTTAGCATCATGCTAGCTTCATGCTAATTCATGGTAGCATCATTCTAGCTTCATGCTAATTCATGTTAGCATCATTCTAACTTCATGCTAATTCATGTTAGCATCATGCTAGCTTCATTCTAGCTTCATGCTAATTCATGTTAGCATCATGCTAGCTTCATGCTAATTCATGTTATCATCATGCTAGCTTCATGCTTATTCATGTTATCACCATTCTAGCTTCATGCTAATTCATGTTAGCATCATTCTAGCTTCATGCTAATTCATATTAACATCATGCTAGCTTCATGCTAATTCATGTTAGCATCATGCTAGCTTCATGCTAATTCATGTTAGCATCATGCTAGCTTCATGCTAATTCATGTTAGCATCATGCTAGCTTCATGCTAATTCATGTTACCATCATGCTAGCTTCATGCTAATTCATGTTAGCATCATGCTAGCTTCATGCTAATTCATGTTAGCATCATGCTAGCTTCATGCTAATTCATGTTAGCATCATGCTAGCTTCATGCTAATTCATGTTAGCACCATGCTAGCTTCATGCTAATTCATGTTAGCATCATGCTAGCTTCATGCTAATTCATGTTAGCATCATGCTAGCTTCATGTTAATTCATGTTAGCTTCATGCTAATTCATGTTAGCATCATGCTAGCTTCATGCTAATTCATGTTAGCATCATGCTAGCTTCATGCTAATTCATGTTAGCATCATGCTAGCTTCATGCTAATTCATGTTAGCATCATGCTAGCTTCATGCTAGCTTCATGCTAATATATGTTAGCATCATGCTAGCTTCATGTTAATTCATGTTAGCATCATGCTAGCTTCATGCTAATTCATGTTAGCATCATGGTAGCTTCATGTTAATTCATGTTAGCATCATGCTAGCTTCATGCTAATTTATGTTAGTATCATGCTAGCTTCATGCTAATTCATGTTAGCATCATGCTAGCTTCATGCTAATTCATGTTAGCATCATGCTAACTTCATGCTAATTCATGTTAGCATCATGCTAGCTTCATGCTAACTTGATGTTAGCTTCATGCTAATCATGTTAGCTTCATGCTAGCTTCATGCTAATTCATGTTAGCAACATGCTAGCTTCATGTTATTTCATGTTAGCATCATGCTAGCTTCATGCTAATCATGCTAACTTGATGCTAGCTTCATGCTAATCATGTTAGCTTCATGCTAGCTTCAGGCTAATCATGCTAGCTTTATGTTAAATCAGGCTAGCGTCATACTTAAACATACTAACAGCCAGATAGCCTACTAAACTAAACTTCTGTCAAACCATTTTTAACGTTCAGGCCAGGCTTTGTCAAGCCAACATAAAGTTTGTCAACAAACTTTTCTATCTAGTTATTCTTTTTCTCCCCCCAAAATTTCTGACACTAACTCGTCCTAGGGCTTTCAAGCTACATGCACCAAATTTTCCACAGACCTTCAGACTGGTCTGACTTAGTGTGCTATATCTTTTCTAACTGATGGGACCTTCCGAATTCCTAAACGGGGGTCTCGAACACCCCAAAATTTCCATTGACTTAACATTGAGACAAACTTTGACGGGTCATAGCTGCGAGTGAGAAACTTGTAGAAACTTGTGGCTTACCACATTTAAGGAGGCTGACAGGCTCTGTAAGAACATACCTCACAATGGGGTATAAGCTGTACCCCTGGGGTGTAAGAGGCCCCCAAAATTTCCCATTGACTTATAATGGGGCAGGAAACATGCCCATATAAGGGAATAAAAGCGTCCCAGATGGAATATCTTTACTTTAGAGTGTCGTAGAGACATGGGGGTGGGCTCATTTTACTCAGTCATCCAATCAGTCTCTTAGGATTGCCCCAAAGCTAGTAAGCCACGCCCCTAGCAACAATTTTGGGTACCCTAGCAACATCTCCCATAGACTACCATTATAAAAAGCCCAGATGGATATCTTTACACCAGAGTGTCATAGAGACATAGGGGTGGGCTCATTTTACTCAGGCATCCAATCAGTCTTAATAGGATTCTTATTGATGCATTAAGCCACGCCCCTAGCAACCAAATATGAGCACCCTAGCAACATAATAAACAAAGCCTTATATCTCTTGGTCTGAACATCATAGAGACATGGGGGTTGGGTCTTTGGGTCATGTTAGCTTCATGCTAGCTCCATGCTAAGTCATACTAGCTTCATGCTAGTTTCATGCTAGCTTTATGCTAATTTCATAATAAATCTTGCTAACTTCATGCTAAATCATGCTAGCTTCATGTTAAATCTTGTTAGCTTCACGCTAAATAGTGCTAGCTTCATGCTAATCATGCTAGCATCATGCTAGCTTCATGTTAAATCATGCTAGCTTCATGCTAATCATGCTAACCTCATGCTTACTTCATGCTAATCTTGCTAGTTTCATGCTAGCTTCATGCTAATCTTGCTAACATCATGCTACCTTCATGCTAATCATGCTAACATCATGCTAGCTTCATGCTAATCATCCTAGCTTCATGCTAGCTTCAAGCTAATCATGCTAACATCATGCTAATCATGCTAGCATCATGCTAGCTTCATGGTAATCATGCTTACATCATGTTAGATTCATGCTAATCATGCTAGCATCATGCTAGCTTCATGTTAATCATGTTAACATCATGCTAGCTTCATGCTAATCATGTTATCATCATGCTAGCTTCATGCTAATCATGCTAGCATCATGCTAACTTCATGCTAATCATGCTAGCAACATGTTAGCTTCATGCTTATCATGTTAGCATCATGCTAGCTTCATGCTAATCATGCTAGCATCATGCTAGTCTCATGCTAATCATGCTAGCTTCATGCTAATCATGCTAGCATCATGTTAGCTTCATGCTAATCATGCTAATCATGCTAGCTTCATGCTAATCATGCTAATCATGCTAGCTTCATGCTAATCATGCTAGCATCATGCTAGCTTCATGCTAATCATGCTAGCTTCATGCTAATCATGCTAGCATCATGCTAGCTTCATGCTAATCATGCTAGCATCATGCTAGCTTCATGCTAGCTTCATGCTAATCATGCTAACATCATGCCAGCTTCATGCTAATCATGCTAAAATCATGCTAGCTTTATGTTAGCTTCATGTTAATCATGCTATCTTCATGCTAATCATGTTAGCTTCATGCTAGCATCATGTTAATCATGTTATCATCATGCTAGCTTCATGCTAATCATGTTAACATCATGTTATCTTCATGCTAATCATGCTAGCATCATGGTAGCTTCATGCTAATCATGCTAGCATCATGCTAATCATGCTAACCTCATGTTTACCTCATGCGAATCATACTAGCCTCATGCTAGCTTCATGCTAATCATGCTAGCATCATGCTAGCTTCATGCTAATCATGCTAGAATCATGCTAGCTTCATGCTAATCATGCTAGAATCATGCTAGCTTCATGTTAATCGTGCTAGCATCATGCTAATCATGATAACATCATGTTAGCTTCATGCTAATCATGTTAACATCATGCTAGCTTCATGCTAATCATGTTAACATCATGCTAGCTTCATGCTAATCATGCTAGCATCATGCTAGCTTCATGCTAACATCATGCTAGCTTCATGCTAATCATGCTAGCATCATGCTAGCTTCATGCTAATCATGCTAACATCATGCTAATCATGCTAAAATCATGTTAGCTTCATGCTAATCATGCTAGCATTATGCTAGCTTCATGCTAATCATGCTAGCATCATGGTAGCTTCATGCTAATCATGTTAGCATCATGCTAGCTTCATGCTAATCATGTTAGCATCATGCTAGCTTCATGCTAACATCATGCTAATCATGCTACCATCATGCTAACATCATGCTAGCTTCATGCTAACATCATGCTAGCTTCATGCTAATCATGCTAGCATCATGCTAGCTTCATGCTTATCATGCTAGCATCATGCTAGCTTCATGCTAATCATGCTATCATCATGCTAGCTTCATGCTAATCATGCTATCATCATGCTAGCTTCATGCTAACATCAGGCTAACTTCATGCTAATCATGCTACCTTCATACTTAAACATTCTAACAGTCAGATAGCCTACTAAACTAAACTTCTGTCAAACCGTTTTAAACGTTCAAGCTACGCTTTTTCAAGCCAACATAAAGTTTGTCTTCAAACTTTAATATCTAGTTATTATGTTGGCTTGTCAAAGCCAACATACTGATATTGTATTTAAACTTATTATTATGTTGGCTTTGAAAAAGCCAATATATTGTTATTGCTTTTAAACTTATTATTATTCTTTTTCTCCCCCCAAAATTTCTGACACTAACTCGTCCTAGGGCTTTCAAGCTACATGCACCAAATTTTCCACAGACCTTCAGACTGGTCTGACTTAGTGTGCTATATCTTTTCTAACCGATGGGACCTTCCGAATTCCTAAACGGGGGGCTCGAACACCCCAAAATTTCCATTGACTTAACATTGAGACAAACTTTGACGGGTCATAGCTGTGAGTGAGAAACTTGTAGAAACTTGTGGCTTACCACATTTAAGGAGGCTGACGGGCTCTGTAAGAACATACATCACAATGGGGTGTACGCTGTACCCCTGGGGTGTAAGAGGCCCCCAAAATTTCCCATTGACTTATAATGGGGCAGGAAACATGCCCATATAAGGGAATAAAAGCGTCCCAGATGGAATATCTTTACTTTAGAGTGTCGTAGAGACATGGGGGTGGGCTCATTTTACTCAGTCATCCTATGATTCTCTTAGGATTGCCCCAAAGCTAGTTAGCCACGCCCCTAGCAACAATTTTGGGTACCCTAGCAACATCTCCCATAGACTACCATTATAAAAAGCCCAGATGGATATCTTTACACCAGAGTGTCATAGAGACATAGGGGTGGGCTCATTTTACTCAGGCATCCAATCAGTCTTAATAGGATTCTTATTAAGGCATTAAGCCACGCCCCTAGCAACCAAATATGAGCACCCTAGCAACATAATAAACAAAGCCTTATATCTCTGGATCTGAACATCATAGAGACATGGGGGTTGGGTCTTTGGGTCATGTTAGCTTCATGCTAGCTCCATGCTAAGTCATACTAGCTTCAAGCTAGTTTCATGCTAGCTTTATGCTAATTTCATAATAAATCTTGCTAACTTCATGCTAAATCATGCTAACTTCATGTTAAATCTTGTTAGCTGCACGTTAAATAGTGCTGGCGTCCTGCTAATCATGTTAGCGTCATGCTAATCATGCTAGCTTCACGTTAAATCATGCTAGCTTCATGCTAATCATGCTAGCAACATGCTAGCTTCATGCTCATCATGTTAACATCATGCTAGCTTCATGCTAATCATGTTAGCAACATGTTAGCTTTATGCTAATCATGCTAACATCATGCTAATCATGCTAGCAACATGCTAGCTTCATGCTAATCATGCTACCATCATGCTAACTTCATGCTAGCTTCATGCTAATCATGCTAGCATCATGCTAGCTTCATGCTAATCATGCTAACATCATGCTAACTTCATGCTTATCATGTTAGCATCATGCTAGCTTCATGCTAATCATGCTAGCATCATGTTAGCTTCATGCTAATCATGCTAGCTTCATGCTAATCATGTTAGCATCATGCTAGCTTCATGCTAATCATGCTAGCGTCATGCTAGCTTCATGCTAATCATGCTAGCATCATGCTAGCTTCATGCTAATCATGCTAGCATCATGCTAGCTTCATGCTAATCATGCTAGCTTCATGCTAATCATGCTAGCATCATGCTAGCTTCATGCTAATCATGCTAGCATCATGATAGCTTCATGCTAATCATGCTAGCATCATGCTAGGTTCATGCTAATCATGCTAGCATCATGCTAGCTTCATGCTAATCATGCTAGCATCATGCTAGCTTCATATTAATCATGCTAACATCATGCTAACTTCATGTTAATCATGCTAGCATCATGCTAGCTTCATGCTAATCATGCTAGCATCATGCTAGCTTCATGCTAATCATGTTAACATCATGCTAGCTTCATGTTAATCATGCTAGCATCATGCTAGCTTCATGCTAATCATGTTAGCATCATGCTAGCTTCATGCTAATCATGTTAGCATCATGACAGCTTCATGCTAATCATGCTAGCATCATGCTAAATCATGCTACCTTCATACTTAAACATACTAACAGCCAGATAGCCTACTAAACTAAACTTCTGTCAAACCGTTTTAAACGTTCAAGCTACGCTTTTTCAAGCCAACATAAAGTTTGTCTTCAAACTTTAATATCTAGTTATTATTATGTTGGCTTTGACAAAGCCAACATACTGATATTGTATTTAAACTTATTATGTTGGCTTGACAAAGCCAACATACTGATATTGTATTTAAACTTATTATTATTATTATTCTTCTTTTTCTTCTTCTGAGACTAAAATTTTCGCAGCTAACTCGTCTGACAGCTTTCAAGCTACATCCACCAAATTTTCCACGGACTTTCCGACTGGTCTGAAGAAGTGTGCTTTATCTTTTTGAAGGGATCCGACTTACAGAATTCCTAAAACGGGACATTAAAATTCCGAAAGTCCCATTGACTTAACATTGGACAAACTTTGACGGGTCATAGCAGCGAGCGAGAAATTTGTAGAAACGTGTGGGTTACCAAATTTGAAGAGGCTGGCAGGCTCTGTGAGAACATACTTCACATTGGGGTGTAAGTTTCACCCCTGGGGTGTAAGAGGCACCCAAAATTCCCCATTGACTTATAACGGGGCAGGAAACATGCCCATATAAGGGAATAAAAACGTTCCAGATGGAATATCTTCGCTTTACAGTGTCATAGAGACATGGGGGTGGGCTCATTTTACTCAGGCATCCAATCAGTCTCTCAGGATCGTCCAAAGCTAATAAGCCACGCCCCTAGCAACCATTTTTGGGGCACCCTAGCAACATATCCCATAGACTGCCATTATAAAATGCCCAGATGGATATCTTTGCAGCACAGTGTCATAGAGACATGGGGGTGGGCTTATTTTACTCAGGCATCCAATCAGTCTCTTAGGATTCTTATTGAGCTATTAAGCCACGCCCCTAGCAACCAAATATGAGCACCCTAGCAACATAATAAACAAAGCCTTATATCTCTGGATCCGAACATCATAGAGACTTGGGGGTTGGGTCTTTTGGTCATGTTAGCTTCATGCTAGCTTCATGCTAGCTTCATGCTAAGTCATGCTAGTTTCATGCTAGCTTTATGCTAATTTCATAAGAAATCTAGCTAACTTCATGCTAGATCATGTTAGCATCATGCTTGCTTCATGCTAATTCATGTTAGCATCATGCTAGCTTCATGCTAATTCATGTTAGCATCATGCTAGCTTTATGCTAATTCATGTTAGCATCATGCTAACTTCATGCTAATTCATGTTAGCATCATGCTAGCTTCATGCTAATTCATGTTAGCATCATGCTAGCTTCATGCTAATTCATGATAGCATAATGCTAGCTTCATGCTAATTCATGTTAGCATCATGCTAGCTTCATGCTAATTCATGTTAGCATCATGCTAGCTTCATGCTAATTCATGTTAGCATCATGCTAGCTTCATGCTAATTCATGTTAGCATAATGCTAGCTTCATGCTAATTCATGTTAGCATCATGCTAGCTTCATGCTAATTCATGTTAGCATCATGCTAGCATCATGCTAGCTTCATGCTAATTCATGTTAGCATCATGCTAGCTTCATGCTAATTCATGTTAGCATCATGCTAGCTTCATGCTAATTCATGTTAGCATCATGTTAATTAATGTTAGCATCATGCTAGCTTCATGCTAATTCATGTAAACATCATGCTAGCTTCATGCTAATTTATGTTAGCATCATGCTAGCTTCATGCTAATTCATGTTAGCATCATGCTAGCTTCATGCTAATTCATGTTAGCATCATGCTAGCTTCATGCTAATTCATGTTAGCATCATGCTAGCTTCATGCTAATTCATGTTAGCATCATGTTAATTAATGTTAGCATCATGCTAGCTTCATGCTAATTCATGTAAACATCATGTTAGCTTCATGCTAATTTATGTTAGCATCATGCTAGCTTCATGCTAATTCATGTTAGCATCATGCTAGCTTCATGCTAATTCATGTTAGCATCATGCTAGCTTCATGCTAATCCATGTAAACATCATGTTAGCTTCATGCTAATTCATGTTAGCATCATGCTAGCTTCATGCTAATTCATGTTAGCATCATGCTAGCTTCATGCTAATTCATGTTAGCATCATGCTAGCTTCAAGCTAATTCATGTTAACATCATGGTAATTAATGTTAGCATCATGCTAGCTTCATGTTAATTCATGTAAGCATCATGCTAGCTTCATGCTAATGTATGTTAGCATCATGCTAGCTTCATGCTAATTCATGTTAGCATCATGCTAATTCATGTTAGAATCATGCTAGCTTCATGTTAATCATGCTAGCATCATGCTAGCTTCATGTTAATCATGCTAAAACATGTAAACATCATGTAAACTTCATGCTAAATCATACTAGCGTCATGTTTAATCATGTTAGAATCATGTTAGCTTCATGTTAATCATGCTAGCATCATGCTAGCTTCATGCTAGCGTCATGTTTAATCATGTTAACGTTGTTAAATCATGATTGCTTCAGACTAAACCATGTTAACAGCCAGGTTGACTACTAAACTAAACTTCTTTCAATTTTCTGTCAATCTGTTTTAAACGTTCAGGCCAGGCTTTGTCAAGCCAACATAAAGTTTGTCTCCAAACTTTTCTATCTAGTTATTATTATTCTTCTTCTTCTTCTTCTTCTTCTTCTTCTGAGACTAAAATTTCTGCGGCTAACTCGTCCGACAGCTTTCAAGCTACATCCACGAAATTTTCCACGGACATTCTGACTGGTCTAAAGAAGTGTGCTATATCTTTTTGACGGGATCCGACTTACAGAATTCCTAAAACGGGATATAAAACTTCCGAAAAGTCCCATTTACTTAACATTGCGACAAACTTTGACAGGTCATAGCTCCGAGTGAGAAATTTGTAGAAACTTGTGGCTTACCATATTTAAGGAGGCTGACAGGCACTGTGAGAACATACCTCACATTGGGGTGTAAGTTTCACCCCTGGGGTGTAGGAGGCCCCCAAAATTCCCCATTGACTTATAACGGGGCAGGAAACACGCCCATATAAGGGAATAAAAACGTTCCAGATGGAATATCTTCGCTTTACAGTGTCATAGAGACATGGGGGTGGGCTCATTTTACTCAGGCATCCAATCAGTCTCTCTGGATCATCCCATAGCAATTAAGCCACGCCCCTAGCAACCATTTTTGGGCACCCTAGCAACATCTCCCATAGACTGCCATTATAAAATGCCCAGATGGATATCTTTGCAGCACAGTGTCACAGAGACATGGGGGTGGGCTCATTTTACTCAGGCATCCAATCAGTCTCTAAGGATTCTTATTGAGCTATTAAGCCACGCCCCTAGCAACCAAATATGAGCACCCTAGCAACATAATAAACAAAGCCTTATATCTCTGGATCCGAACATCATTGAGACATGGGGGTTGGGTCTTTTGGTCATGTTAGCTTCATGCTAGCTTCAAGCTAAGTCATACTAGCTTCATGCTAGTTTCATGCTAGCTTTATGCTAATTTCATAATAAATCTTGCTAACTTCATGCTTATTCATGTTAGCATCATGCTAGCTTCATGCTAATTCATGTTAGCATCATGCTAGCTTCATGCTAATTCATGTTAGCATCATGCTAGCTTAATGCTTATTCATATTAGCATCATGCTAGCTTAATGCTAATTCATATTAGCATCATGCTAGCTTCATGCTAATTCATGTTAACATCATGCTAGCTTCATGCTAATTCATGTTAGCATCATGCTAGCTTCATGTTAATTCATGTTAGCATCATGCTAGCTTCATGCTAATTCATGTCAGCATCATGCTAGCTTCATGCTAATTCATGTTAGCATCATGCTAGCTTCATGTTAATTCATGTTAGCATCATGCTAGCTTCATGTTAATTCATGTTAGCATCATGCTAGCTTCATGCTAATTCATGTTAGCATCATGCTAACTTCATGCTAATTCATGTTAGCTTCATGCTAGCTTCATGCTAATTCATGTTAGCATCATGCTAGCTTCATGCTAATTCATGTTAGCATCATGCTAGCTTCATGCTAACTTCATGCTAATTCATGTTAGCATCATGCTAGCTTCATGCTAACTTCATGCTAATTCATGTTAGCATCATGCTAGCTTCATGCTAATTCATGTTAGCATCATGTTAGCTTCATGCTAACTTCATGCTAATTCATGTTAGCATCATGCTAGCTTCATGTTATTTCATGTTAGCTTCATGCTAATTCATGTTAGCATCATGCTAGCTTCATGCTAATTCATGTTAGCATCATGCTAGCTTCATGCTAATTCATGTTAGCATCATGCTAATTCATGTTAGCATCATGCTAATTCATGTTAGCATCATGCTAGCTTCATGCTAATTCATGTTAACATCATGCTAATTCGTGTTAGCATCATGCTAGCTTCATGCTAGCTTCATGCTAATTCATGTTAGCATCATGTTAGCTTCATGTTAATTCATGTTAGCATCATGCTAGCTTCATGTTAATTCATGTTAGCATCATGCTAGCTTCATGCTAATTCATGTTAGCAACATGCTAGCTTCATGTTATTTCATGTTGGCATCATGCTAGCTTCATGTTAATCATGCTAACTTGATGTTGGCTTCATGCTGATCATGTTAGCATCATGCTAGCTTCATGTTAATCATGCTAACTTGATGTTGGCTTCATGCTAATCATGTTAGCTTCATGCTGGCTTCATGCTAATTCATGTTAGCAACATGCTAGCTTCATGTTATTTCATGTTAGCATCATGCTAGCTTCATGCTAATCATGCTAACTTGATGCTAGCTTCATGCTAATCATGTTAGCTTCATGCTAGCTTCAGGCTAATCATGCTAGCTTTATGTTAAATCAGGCTAGCTTCATACTTAAACATACTAACAGCCAGATAACCTACTAAACTAAACTTCTGTCAAACCGTTTTTAACGTTCAGGCCAGGCTTTGTCAAGCCAACATAAAGTTTGTCAACAAACTTTTCTATCTAGTTCTTCTTCTTCTTCTTCTTCTTCTTCTGAGACTAAAATTTCTGCGGCTAACTCGTCCGACAGCTTTCAAGCTACATCCACGAAATTTTCCACGGACATTCTGAGTGGTCTAAAGAAGTGTGCTATATCTTTTTGACGGGATCCGACTTACAGAATTCCTAAAACGGGACATAAAACTTCCGAAAAGTTCCATTTACTTAACATTGTGACAAACTTTGACAGGTCATAGCTGCGAGCGAGAAATTTGTAGAAACTTGTGGGTTACCACATTTGAAGAGACTGGCAGGCACAGTGAGAACATACCTCACATTGGGGTGTAAGTTCCACCCCTGGGGTGTAAGAGGCCCCCAAAATTCCCCATTGACTTATAACGGGGCAGGAAACCCGCCCATATAAGGGAATAAAAACTTTCCAGATGGAATATCTTCGCTTTACAGTGTCATAGAGACATGGGGGTGGGCTCATTTTACTCAGGCATCCAATCAGTCTCTCTGGATCGTCCCATAGCTATTAAGCCACGCCCCTAGCAACCATTTTTGGGTACCCTAGCAACATCTCCCATAGACTGCCATTATAAAATGCCCAGATGGATATCTTTGCAGCACAGTGTCACAGAGACATGGGGGTGGGCTCATTTTACTCAGGCATCCAATCAGTCTCTAAGGATACTTATTGAGGTATTAAGCCACGCCCCTAGCAACCAAATATGAGCACCCTAGCAACATAATAAACAAAGCCTTATATCTCTGGATCCGAACATCATAGAGACATGGGGGTTGGGTCTTTTGGTCATGTTAGCCTTATGCTAGCTTCATGCTAAGTCATACTAGCTTCATGCTAGTTTCATGCTAGCTTTATGTTAATTTCATAATAAATCTTGCTAACTTCATGCTTATTCATGTTAGCATCATGCTAGCTTCATGCGAATTCATGTTAGCATCATGCTAGCTTCATGTTAGCTTAATGCTAATTCATGTTAGCATCATGCTAGCTTCATGTTAATTCATGTTAGCATCATGCTAGCTTCATGCTAATTCATGTTAGCTTCATGCTAGCTTCATGCTAATTCATGTTAGCATCATGCTAGCTTCATGCTAATTCATGTTAGCATCATGCTAGCTTCATGCTAATTCATGTTAGCGTCATGCTAGCTTCATGCTAATTCATGTTAGCATCATGCTAGTTTCATGCTAATTCATGTTAGCATCATGCTAGCATCATGCTAGCTTCATGCTAATTCATGTTAGCATCATGCTAGCTTCATGCTAACTTCATGCTAATTCATGTTAGCATCATGCTAGCTTCATGCTAATTCATGTTAGCATCATGCTAGCTTCATGCTAATTCATGTTAGCATCATGCTAGCTTCATGCTAACTTCATGCTAATTCATGTTTGCATCATGTTAGCTTCATGCTAATTCATGTTAGCATCATGCTAGCTTCATGTTAATTCATGTTAGCATCATGCTAGCTTCATGCTAATTCATGTTAGCATCATGCTAGCTTCATGCTAACTTCATGCTAATTCATGTTAGCATCATGCTAGCTTCATGCTAATTCATGTTAGCATCATGCTAGCATCATGCTAATTCATGTTAGCATCATGCTAGCTTCATGCTAATTCATGTTAGCATCATGCTAGCTTCATGCTAATTCATGTTAGCATCATGCTAGCTTCATGCTAATTCATGTTAGCTTAATGCTAGCTTCATGCTAATTCATGTTAGCATCATGCTAGCTTCATGCTAATTCATGTTAGCATCATGCTAGCTTCATGCTAATTCATGTTAGCATCATGCTAGCTTCATGCTAATTCATGTTAGCATCATGCTAGCTTCATGCTAATTCATGTTAGCATCATGCTAGCTTCATGCTAACTTCATGCTAATTCATGTTAGCATCATGCTAGCTTCATGCTAATCATGCTAACTTGATGCTAGCTTCATGCTAATCATGTTAGCTTCATGCTAATTCATGTTAGCATCATGCTAGCTTCATGCTATTTCATGTTAGCATCATGCTAGCTTCATGCTAATCATGTTAACTTGATGCTAGCTTCATGCTAATCATGTTAGCTTCATGCTAATCATGTTAGCTTCATGCTAGCTTCAGGCTAATCATGCTAACTTTATGTTAAATCAGGCTAGCTTCATACTTAAACATACTAACAGCCAGATAGCCTACTAAACTAAACTTCTGTCAAACCGTTTTTTAACGTTCAGGCCAGGCTTTGTCAAGCCAACATAAAGTTTGTCAACAAACTTTTCTATCTAGTTATTATTATTATTCTACCCCAAATTTCTGACACTAACTCGTCCTAGGGCTTTCAAGCTACATGCACCAAATTTTCCACAGACCTTCAGACTGGTCTGACTTAGTGTGCTATATCTTTTCTAACTGATGGGACCTTCCGAATTCCTAAACGGGGGGCTCAAACACCCCAAAACTCCCATTTACTTAACATGGAGACAAACTTTGACGGGTCATAGCTACGAGTGAGAAACTTGTAGAAACTTGTGGCTTACCACATTTAAGGAGGCTGACAGGCTCTGTAAGAACATACATCAAAATGGGGTTTAAGGTATACCCCTGGGGTGTAAGAGGCCCCCAAAATTTCCCATTGACTTATAATGGGGCAGGAAACATGCACATAAAAGGGAATAAAAACGTCCCAGATGGAATATCTTCACTTTAGAGTGTCGTAGAGACATGGGGGTGGGCTCATTTTACTCAGGCAACCAATCAGTCTCTTAGGATCACCACAGAGCTATTAAGCTACGCCCCTAGCAACAATTTTGGGTACCCTAGCAACATCTCCCATAGACTACCATTATAAAAAGCACAGATGCATATCTTTGCACCAGAGTGTCATAGAGACATAGGGGTGGGCTCATATTACTCAGGCATCCAATCAGTCTCAATGGGATTCTTATTGAGGTATTAAGCCACGCCCCTAGCAACCAAATATGAGCACCCTAGCAACATAATAAACAAAGCCTTATATCTCTGGATCTGAACATCATAGAGACATGGGGGTTGGGTCTTTGGGTCATGCTAGCTTCATGCTAGCTTCATGCTAAGTCATACTAGCTTCATGCTAGTTTCATGCTAGCCTTATGCTAATTTCATGATATAGCTTGCTAACTTCATGCTAAATCATGTTAGCTTCATGTTAAATCTTGTTAGCTTCATGCTAAATAGTGCTAGCTTCATGCTAATCATGCTAGCATCATGCTAATCATGCTAACTTCACGTTAAATCATGTTACCATCATGCTAATCATGCTAACCTCATGCTTACTTCATGTTAATCATGCTAGCCTCATGCTAGCTTCTTGCTAATCATGCTAGCATCATGCTAGCTTCATGCTAATCATGCTAACCTCATGCTTACTTCATGCTAATCATGCTAGCCTCATGCTAACTTCATGCTAATCATGCTAGCATCATGCTAGCTTCATGTTAATCATGCTAACATCATGTTAGCTTCATGCTAATCATGCTAGCATCATGTTAGCTTCATGCTAATCATGCTAGCATCATGCTAGCTTCATGCTAATCATGTTAGCATCATGCTAGCCTAATGCTTATCATGCTAGCTTCATGCTAATCATGCTAGCTTCATGCTAATCATGCATGCTAACGTCATGCTAATCATGCTAGCATCATGTTAGCTTCATGCTAATCATGCTAGCTTCATGCTAATCATGCTAGCTTCATGCTAATCATGCTAGCATCATGCTAGCTTCATGCTAATCATGCTAGCTTCATGCTAATCATGCTAGCATCATGCTAGCTTCATGCTAATCATGCTAGCTTCATGTTAACTTCATGCTAGCTTCATGTTAGCTTCTTGCTAGCTTCATGCTAATCATGCTAGCTTCATGCTAATCATGCTAACATCATGCTAGCTTCATGCTAATCATGCTAGCTTCATGCTAATCATGCTAACATCATGCTAGCTTCATGCTAATCATGTTAGCTTCATGCTAATCATGTTAGCTGCATGCTAATCATGATAGCTTCATGTTAGCTTCATGCTAGCTTCATGCTAATCATGCTAGCTTCATGCTAACATCATGCTAACTTCATGCTAATCATGCTAGCATCATCTTAGCTTCATGCTAATCATGCTAGCATCATGTTAGCTTCATGCTAATCATGCTAGCATCATGCTAGCTTCATGCTAATCATGCTAGCATCATGCTAGCTTCATGCTAATCATGTTAACTTCATGCTAACTTCATGATAAATCAAGCTGTATTCATTCTTAATCATGCAAACAACCAGCTACACTAAATTGAACGTCTTAACTTTACGTTTATCCTGTGAAACTGTTCAGGCCACGCTTTTTCAAGCCAACATAAAGTTTGTCTTCAAACTTTAATATCTAGTTTAAAAATGACATCCTACCCAAATCCCAACTCTAACCCCAACTCCAAGCGACCATGGCTTAAATATGGACAAAAACATAGAGAAACCTGTATATTAAATAACCTTATTAAGCAAATCTGAAATCTAACCCTAAACCCAAGCGAAAATGGTTTAAAAAAAAAAAAATTTGAGAACCCAATAAATAAAACGACAAAAAAAGATGCCCCGTTTAAGTGAATGGGAAGGACTTGCGTATCATATGCACGCCAAAGTGGAATTTGGCGTATGTATTGCAAGAGTTTTACACTTCGTGCTATTTATACGCAACCTCAGGAGACTGGGTAGAAGAAAACAGCTGTTATTAATGAATTATTAGTAGCATGTTGTAGTGTCTCGGGAGATCGTGCTCATCGTTAAACAGCTGTGTGGCTACACTGCACCGAAGCGGCAGTTCAAAACACAAACCCAGAACTCAGCGAACGTCAAGAACAAGAAAAAAACAACAAGGCCAAGACGCGGGACCTAAATTACGCTACACGGACCATGTATAAATTTCAATGTTTCTTGACAGAAATACCAACCTTGTCTGGTACTAGCAAGCTGCACACCGGAGCGCCGGCTGCTCCCCGCGGCGCTGAAGACGCGTGATGGCACATATACACAGATATCCACGTGCAATCCATCGGAAAGCGGAGGAGTCATTAGTTGGGTTAGTAAAATAACGAAATTACAGCTTTAAAATAGAAGAAAAAAAAGATATCTCTTTTTTGTAAAGAGATATTTTTTTTTAAAGTTTAAAAGTGCAGAACTCTTCTCAAGGGGAAGAAAGCTATAGGCTACTTTTCCCCTTACGTGCAACCTATCGGAAAGCGCAGATGAGTTAGTTGGGTTAAAATAATGAAATTATAGATTAAAGTACAAAATAGTATTTATATAAAGAGAAATATTGAAATAAAAAGTGCAGAACTCTTCTTAAGTGGAAGTAATAAAGTAAAATAACGAATAATAATTATATAATACCGAATAATAGTTTCCAATAGGTTGCACGTAAATATCTGTGCTGACACCAGTACTCCGTCCGAGCGTGTTTTCAGCACCGCGGCCAGCACTCCAATGCGCAGCTTATTAATACCAAACAAAATGAACAAGTTGGTATTTCTGTGCAGAAACATTGAAATTTAAACATGGTCTATGTAACATTATGTAAATTCCGCGTCTCTGTCTGATTGTTGTTTCCGTTTTCTTGTTCTTGACGTTCGCTGAATTCTGGGTTTATATTTTAAACTGCTGCTTAGTGCAGTACAGAGCTATTTAACGAGCACGATCTCCTGAGATACTATGCTACTAATAATTCATTAATAACTGCTGTTTTCTTGTGCAAAATATTTATATTATAAAATATATAAATATTTATAGTTAAATGTTTATATACATATATTAAAAAATAATAATTTGGGCGCACAGACGCCCCAAGGGGTCGGCGGCGCCCTTAGCATTTGCCTATTCCGCCTATTCCCAGGGCCGGCCCTGCTCAGACACACCACAGAACATGGAGATGCAATGAGCCAGAAACTGGCTACAAACACAGATGCAGACAAGCTGCGAAGAGCTCAATGACAAGAATACTGAACTTTTTTTTATGTGTTATGCATTAATGTAAAAATCTTATTGTTAACCAAAAATTTATTAACATATTCTGTTATTTTGTATATCAGTGATCTCACCTGAAAACCGCTACCAAAGGTGCATATATCGAGTCTCCATCAAAGACATACATGTGGTCCCAACTGCACTCTGTGGCAAAATGGTTGAACCTCAACCTAAGCACAGCATTTGGGCTACAAAAGATACAAATCACAATAGATAAGCAAAGAATATCATACAGTCAGTTGGTTATTACTGTAACATAAACCCTACTATGTTTTTTTCTGATTTGGACACAATAAACCAAACACAAAATGCTGATTTAGGAATTTTTAAATACAGCAATTGCCTACTGAATAATGAATCAATTATTTTATATTACGTGAAACCACTGATCTATAACAAAGAACTGGATTGCTCATGATGTCAAAATATTGAAGCTACCATGCCACCATCATTTTAACAATTTCATTTATTTGACATATTTTTCAAAGCAGTTTAGATAACAACCTAAACATTAGTTAAATTAACATTTAGAATATGGTTAGATAAATAACATAATGTTTTCTTTTCAAGTATTTACACTTTCGCTTAAAGCAAGATGATGCATGGCAAACCTTGAATTTAAATACAATGAAATGCATAATATTAATAGTAGCTTGTGTTGTAATGCTTTGTATATTGAAATGAATTTCTGTTAGCAATAGATATATTTTCATATTAAACATTTTAATATTTTATGTAAAAGTACAGTACATAAATAAAGGAACATATTCGGTTTTAGGTGAATCACCTACAGTGTGATATAATAATATATTTTGATTTTAGGTCACATTTTTGACTTTAATATTAAGGCTTCTTGTCGGTTGGGCAGATACCTATATGGTGCTCAAAAACTTTCAGGGGCATCACCTCCTGACACTAGTTTAGTGTTCTGTGTGCAATCCAGTCACATACAGTAGAGAATGGGTGAATAACCCAGATATCACTTATCTGCAGTGTTTATTGAGGATGTGTAATAACATACAAGCCTTCAAACAAATCTGATAATTCTTAATGCAATGTTATAAAAAATGCAGGATAAGTTCAAAATGAAATAGAAAAACCGACAATTTGACCTGATGAAGCAATACTTACAATCCCTCAATGAGCCAAGTACACTTCGTCTTGTACTTATAGTTAACTGGTCCATCAGTGAGTGATCCCGATGATTCTGTCAACCTGCCAAAAAAAAACACCAAGATGGCCGTAAACTACAGTGTAACTACAATAAAACTGGACTACGTTTTTGATATGTCTAAACAATCATGAATTCAGTTTCATTTCAGACTCTGTTTGCAGAAAAGTCAGTGTTTCTTGACCAAATCCTGGAGCACCCCAGCACTGAAAAAATCTTTTTAATCGAATACACTTGCTTCAACCTAAATCATTAGTAAAAAAAAAACAGCAAGACCTAAATTGGGTATGTTCGATAAATAAGACAAGGTTGAGCAAATTATTAAATTAAAACATAAAATAAAACAAAATGAGTAAAAATGTATATCTTGACTGCACAGTGAGTCCAGAAAAATTCTGCTACTTCAGTGCAGCACGGCCT
This sequence comes from Misgurnus anguillicaudatus, assembly GCF_027580225.2. Taxonomy (NCBI): domain Eukaryota; kingdom Metazoa; phylum Chordata; class Actinopteri; order Cypriniformes; family Cobitidae; genus Misgurnus; species Misgurnus anguillicaudatus. The sequence goes on along the minus strand of NC_073347.2, from coordinate 17,034,121 downwards.
AGTGTTGTCATTGTGACATCATGCACACTATCCCCATGTGCCAGCAACCCATCCATGTGACACTGGAACAACCACTTGTTCATGATTTATTCCCATTCCCATAGAGAAATGAGGGTCATAATCCCATTGGATTTTAGGTAAAATTTACACATTTGTTCATGGAGGAGGGCCAAGATCAGAATGTGTCATTGCAGGACCCAGCAAGCAATTTTGGCTTAAACAAGGCCAAATTTGGGCTGTCAGTAAAAGTTTAATAGACATCTAACTATACCTCAGGAATAGACGATGCGTATACGTTTAGAACAAAATCAAAGCAAACACCTTAAACACACTCTTAAAATTGATGTGTTAAAAATTAACACAAAATATGTGTAAAAGGATTCTACCACATTTTTGTGTTGGAACTGACACATAATGTGTAAATATTATGCTTTACTGCTTACACAATGAATGTGTAAAACACGTTAACCAGTACAAAATAAAATGAAATGCATAATTATTGTAGTTTAATGACGATTTATATTTAAACGAATTAACACGAAAAAATGTGATATAAAACATTATATCCTGTCGTTTTCATAAAAAAAGTGATTTAGGCAGCGTGCACTGACACTGATTATCCTGTACTTTTGTTTGTTATAAAAACCAAATATCATATATAACACATTCCTTTATCAAGTATAAGATGTTTGTGCAACAGGAAATATACAAGCAAGTTCGGTCAAAAGCACAAATAAGTCTGCACTTCACCACAAAGTTAAATAAAAAATATAAAGTTTTACAATGCAACTTTGTCCTTAGTCAAAACGATTTGCCCAGGAACAGATAATATATTTATGAGACCAAAGATTGTCCATAAGACAGTACCGAAAATAAAATATATATAACACTGTTAACCACTACTAACACATAAGACCCAGCGGCCAGCGGTGATTTTCAGAAGGACTTGCCGAGATCAAGCTGCGTTGGGCGGGGTACATGAGCGCTAAGTACCCGTTGGTTGTCTGGATCAGAAATCCGAAAAAGTCGGGGCAGATTTTTTAATAAACGCTCTCTTTATAAACCGACCGCAAATTTGAACTTTTTATACATACATTCTCGCCTAAAAAGCTTTTGAACATACACTTTGTGACACAATAAGAGTAATATTTCAAACATTATGCAGGCGTTCTCTTCCATTGGTGGCTGTCATAAGTTCACACGAATCTGCTGATGACGTTTCACATGGACAGACAACTACGCATTATTGTATTTTTAATTGTATTTTTTGCGTGTGTTATTTTTATTTAATTATTATGAAAATCATGGTCATTATTATTGAGCCTTGGCTGGCAGTCTGTTTTGAATTTGTTTTATTGAAAACACAAACACACAACGCTTATTGTGTTGCGCCTGCGCAGTGACTTTCTTTTCCAACCGCCTTTCCAGTCAAGAGGACGTGACGAATGTTCCTGTCTGCATCAGGTAAGAAATTAAATTAAAAAAGTACAGTTATAATATGATATCTATTTTTCATATAGTGTAAGAAACTTTCGTATTAATTGTGCAGGAGACTGTTAATTTAAACTTTATGATGGTAACGTTAAATGCTCGCTCGTTTTGCAAAGTTACGTTTGGAGATTCATGTTAACAGTCATTGTTGTTTAATGAAAGGCACATTGGACTACGGGTTAGTAATATGTGTGACACTTGCTTGCAGCACTGTAACGTAAATCGTTAACCCCGTGTCCTAAATAGACGTGACACGCGGTAACGGGTTTCTTTTCAGTTTATTTCCTTACGTTATAGGACGGGTCATTATAAATTATGCCTTTCGATTATCGCAACGCCTCGTCGCGTTTGGTTAAGCACATGGTGGAACAGTATGCACGTCACTGTACCTAACGTACTGTACACCTGTGAGCGGCATGACGAGACAAAAGACGGTAAAACTCATTATTAATCGGTGATGCTGTACATTCTGGATGATGCACAGCCACATTTTATAATACTGTTTTTTATTTTCGTGTCGCGCCGCTCGCGTTCAATATAAAGTTAGACAAGACGCAATTAATTACTGGGAGAGTAGTGGTCTAATGCTAAGAGTCGAACTTCACGAACCTTTCACTGCAGTAAGGCTAAAGTGCTACGTGAATAAGATTAGTGTAGTTTTGTGCTACTAGCTGTAAAGTGTTTTTGCACTATTGAGTTATAAATACTGCCCAGTAATACTTAACTAGATGTAAATCACAATTCTTGTGTCAATGTTTGTTTGTAATCTTTTTCAGCTATCCATCTGAAAAAGAAAAGCTGGCACTCTCAAAGGAGATTGTGTTTTTGGATTATGGTCTCATTTGGTCAAAAAGAGGGACATGTACCGTAAGGATGCTTTTACATACTTCATTTATGTGTATGAAATTACTTACTTGACAATGTGTATAAAAACTGTACTTGACTCTAACTAAGTGCTATTTTTGCATTGATCATGATAGGAGCATTTTTTTTTTTTTTTTTTTTTTGATGGGCCATCACACAGTGGATTTATAAAAATGAGATTACAGAACATCAGACGGTAGCTTCAACAGAGTTGAAGTGGGAGGACATCATCAATTAAGAATGCCATTGACCAAACCTTCAGTCATCAAAGAAGATGGATACAGGTAATGACAAAATCACCAATTATTGGTGAAATCTTTAAGGAATATCCCCAATTTCTGGACATGCCAGTGTTTGTAATATACTTAAAGGCGGAGTGCACAATGTTTGAAAGCCAATGTTGATATTTGAAATCACTTAAACAAACACGCCCCTACCCCAATAGAATCCGGACCTTCTTTTAAAAGACCCGCCCCACACATAAGCAACCCGGCAAGGATGTCGGTTAGTAGACACGCTCCTTACTGCTGATTGGCTATAAATGTGTTTTGGTAGTCGGCCCGTCTCCTTTTCCAAAGCGTTTTTCAAACATTGTGCACTCCGCATTTAAATGGAGATAACTTTACACAAAGTGTTTCATAATTCCAATATTAATATTTCTTTTTAAATACACTGAAGGGGGACATCCAGTTTTCCAGACTTACCGATGGGAAAGAAGAAATGGGAATGTGACAATTATTGAGAAACTCGGAAAAAGCATCTTTAGAGAAGAAAATGGACATCAGACATTTATTGAAGAAAGCTGACAGTCAACATAATGGTATGATTTCCTATCTCTGTTCCAAATGTTTAATTTGGAAAATTACGTTTAAAATGTAACATTCAAAATACGATATAAAAGTAATCCTTTTTAAATAATTTTTTCTCATTTATATTTTGCATGTGACCTGCATGTTTACTACACCCAGATGAGAGCTGTGTTATACAATGTTAAGGATACTCTTCTGCTGTGTGAATTCTGCTGTGTCAGTCCTGTGGGACTTGATGCCGGTAGGCTTTGTGACTCTAAACTTTATATAAAATAAGTAATTTTCATGCAACAACATTTTCTAATGATGTTCATTGTTTCATTTGTGTAGGCTGGTAGCAGTGTGACGTCTTTGCTTACTAAATGATCAAAGGGTGTCTGAAATCAGCTCAGCCACAGTTGGTTTCCAACGGTTCTTCAGGACATGGAGGCCACTACGTAACTGTTGCAATGAACGATTCTTTTGCCTTTCCACCTGATGTTGACAATCTGACCTGTGCGGTACTGAAAACCACTTGCACTGACATATCTTAAAATATATCAGTGTCCTTTGTTTTGCCTCAAAATGCACACCAGTAATGTTTTTTGTTGAAACCAGTTATATTTCCTAATTAAACTAAGGCCTAGTCCTGGATTAAGCTAATCCACTGTCCGGGAAACCGCCCCTAAATGTTTTGTGACGGAAATTTCTTTGAATACACTTGTCAAGTTCATTTTAAGTATTTTTCTAAATGTAAGATAACATGTTAATGTTTCAGGACAAGTTAAAAAATTTTGATAATTTGCATGTTGGAAACGATTTCAGACATTGTTCTATTCAACATGTTTAGCACAGTTGCTTTTAAATTCAATGAATTATTTTATAAATAGTGTTTTAAAACGTATCAATGTAATGTATGTTTGAAGTTATTATACTTGCACTTACATTTATTTAAATTAGCATACATCTAGCAACATAGAGTACTAGCATATTTTCATGCAAGCATTAATTGTCAAATATTTGTTATTTTACAAATAAATAGTTTGTGAACAATATTCAATAGTTGTCTGCTTGATTTCATAATTTAAAGTTTACAAATCATATGTTTTTTTTTCTCTTTAATATTAAAACTAAACAATTACTCGGTAACACACAGTTGTGTTAGATTAATAGAAAGTTACACATTAATGTGTTTACTGAAGCAACACATTTTTGTGTTGCATTTTCTAACACATATTCTGTGTTAAATTTAACTCAACATGTGTTGTCCCTGCGCACACTCAGAACATGTGTAAAAAATAACACATGTTGTGTTGTTTTTAACACATTTGTTTTAAGAGTGCACCTGTTGACTTTGCTTACATGAATTAATATATTACTTCTCCAACGTAATTTGGCAAAAACGGCATGTAACCAAATTCAAGTTTATTTAGGGTAAAAGTGGGTTACTCATATAGCGGGACTATATTGGGTCTATAGTTAGCCATTATTTAGCTGTCTCTGTTTTTGCTTGCTGCGGGGCCAGTCACAGATCAGTCAAGAGATCTATGAAGTATATCACAAAAACCTAATGGCTGTAGCCAGGGTTTGAAAATTACCGAGGTCCAGGGTGGGGTGTTAAGAGTTAAGAAATACTATCCCAGGTGAAAAAAACGCACATAAATAAAATACACTTTTTAAGTTCACTTAGTGTACTAAATGTACTATTTTCGTGCACTCATTTTGTGGCTTATACATCACATTTGTTTTTGGTACTTCTAAAAATTAAGTTAAGAACATATTATTATGTTATTTTGAGACATTTATTTCAATAAAAATCAAGTTGGTACTGGTATTCTTACCTTTTCAAGTAAACTGAAGTACTGCTAAAGTAGAACTTTACTTTTAATAAGTATATTTGTAGCATAGCTTTACATAACTTACAAATGTACTTGCTAGTATTTAAGTGGCTTGAAGCATACTTTATTTTTTAACTGGGATCTAATATATGCTGTCTTAACCTTTTTACACTTTGGGTACACACTCTCTGTTTTGGGGGATGGACTGGGACTGCTGGATTATTTATTATTTTTTCATGCAACAATGTTTATTTTTGTAATCATTTTAATAAGCAATATTATATAACAAAAATGTTACAAGATTTTAAACAAGAACTTGTTTAGTGCTCTTATTGTTTTCAGCATGACTGTGTTAAAGGTTAACGTCTAAATTAAATGAAATAACAGAATTCTTAATGATTATGTTTTGTTGAGATTAGCTTTACCGTTTTACGCTACGTGTTTTAACATATTTGGCATATTCTATTTAAACCCATGTCTTCTACATCTTTGTACCAGAGTTATTTTCTGTTTTTCGATAGTGTTGTTGATACTGTTAATACTCTTACAGACAGAATTATGATGATTACTGCTTTTATCTTACCGAATGTAGTATCAGCAATAACCTGCTCGCGCTGAATGATGCATCTTATTTGATAACTTTTAGTTTCCATGTTGCCAGATATTAGTATGAAAAACAAGCAAAAATAATTGGCCTTAAAAAATAAAGTTCGTCCAAACCTTGTATTTCAGATATAAATCAGATAAATCGCTAATACTAACCTACACCTAACAATCACTTTATAGATAATGTCAAAGTGTCACATTAATTGCTAAAACACTACGTCTAAAGAGAATTTTTAACAATAGGATCTGGCAACACTGCAAATTCTGTACCTGCGCCGTCGCAGCTTAAAGCAATCTTCATCATTTTACACTAAACTATACAGTAAACTGTCCAAACTTAATTATATATGCGGATTCGTTTTGAAAAATGAATTAGTCATTCAAAAAAATTTTATATGAAAAAATTACCGAGGTCCGGACCTCTGTGACCTCATTGCTGGCTACGGCCATGGGTATACATAACCAGCTAAGAATCTCTAAAGATATTTAGGCACAAGTCAGTGCATAATAACTGGCCTTAAAAGACATAAACCATATAAGAAGTGGGCATCAAGACAATGGTTCTCTCTCAATGTGTGGTTTCATGAAAAACATCAATGGAAACATAAATTAAATATTTCCATCGCACAAAGAATATGCTACTATATTGTTTAAGCTGTGTAAAAAGTATCATATAAATTGCATATTTTCTAGCTGTACTTGTGTTTAGGCTTGCTGACAGAGGATCTCAAATGAAGGACAGAAAGAGATTTGAGGACAGGGGCTGAGATAGATGATCAGAGAGCCTCAGGCAGCTCAGCATGGCACTATCAGCAAGAGACATTTCCTACAATAGAGAAGAAAAGATTTAAAGTAAAAAGCATTTAAAGGTGGGGTGCATGATCTCTGAAAGCCAGTGTTGACATTTGAAATCACCTAAACAAACACGACCCTACCCCAATAGAATCTGGACGTTCTTATGATAGAACCGTCCCATACATACGCAAACCCAAGAAACGATGTCGGTTAGTAGACATAGACACGCCTCTTACTGCTGATTGGCTACAAGTGTGTTTTGGTATTCGGCCCGACTCCCTTTTCCAAAGTGTTTTTCAAAAACCATGCAACCCGCCTTTAACCCATGCGATTTTAGAATCGGTCTATTAAGATTAAGATTTCTTGTTTAAATCTTTTATTGTGACTGCAAATGATACCAATTACAGATACTTTTACATTGCACAGTGACCTTATATTAATAAAGCAAACTGAAATCAAGGCACATACAGTGGCAAAGCATAATTTTTGCTAACGCATTCCTCGCACCAATCCACTATATTTATCTCCTATTTATTTATAACCTATTTTTGCTATGCTGTCTAAGATACCGTTAAGTATAGAGAAATGCTCTAAAAGTAGTTTGATTAAAGTGTATTCAGATTATTAACATCCATTTTCCCATTAAGACTTTTTCTGACCACCAACACCTGAACTCTGTCAATGAATGGTCTCTTAGCAGATCCAGAAACCATTACGTGAATGCGCCAAGGCATTGAAAAGAATTTGCACTTACTGTTACCAAACACAGACTTATACACTCTGACTGAATGTGAAAAAAAGGCTTTGAGGGGTTCAGACATCTTTTAAACACAAGCATCTTAAAGTCTGAATATAATAGTTGTCTGTATACGCCTTCAACTGCACACAAATAAGTCAAGTTAGCCACAAATAAATCCTTGAATATCAGAAAACAATGTTTTGTGTCCCATAATTCTTTCAATCCCAGTTTACCCACAAGCAGTTTCAAAACACAGTGGGCCCTTAACACAAACCACATCTGGGAGGAGGACCAAACCAAATGAAGAAATTTCACCACAACAACGACAATGCACAGAAGTCATCTGTGATGTGTTTGTTGAAACTGTAAAAGAAACAATTTTGTTCAGAAAGAATGCACTTTCAACAGAATTTATAGTATATTCCTGATCAGTAGGCACAAAGCGGTTTTATTTGAAACATAACTCCTCATACTTCACAAATGACATCTGAAAATGATTTTTAAAACACTAACTGTCCCTTACGCGCTTGGTTTAATAACATTTGACATCCGCTTTTATCTAAAGTGAATTCCAGTACATTTAGAAATTTCAAACCCATCTTGTTGTGTTAGTGTCTTGCCTTACAAGCTGCGTTGCAGCACACATCTGGTATTCAAACAATAAAAATTGCAGCCTTGTTCATTCTTGTATTTCCACAGGCCTCTATACTGTACAAATATTATGTAAAAAAGTCCTTTAATGGGCCTTCAATCCTATAATACAATTAAATAGTACACCTAACAACAAGATACACAAGCAGTCAAAAGCAGAGACGCATACTGACATCCAGACATAAACTTTCTTTAACAACTGTGTATACTGGATTATTACTAAGACAAAAGGACCAGTGACCGTCAGTCAGCAGTGGATGATCTCATCTTTAAGACAATGTCACGTCCAATTCTGAACTAAAAGCACTACTGTTACTTCAACAGCACTGCCATTCTGAACAGAGATTGTGTCACTCCTATATGAGGTGACAGATAGATTTTGTTTACTATATGCTGGTCTGTACAGTACATTGAACACTTGGAAAAACACATTTTCATGTCCCGTGGTTTATAATTACCCTGTGCCACATCACTAATTAGAGGGATAAAATCATTTGAAGCATGTATGCTGCGACACAAATGTATACAAGCTACCTACTGTACATCTGCTAAAAATCACATCTTTCTTCATAAAAATGGATTTCCACTTTTTAACTCTAGTTACAGTATAATGTAGCAGTTTGAGTATACAGGAGATCTTCAATGAGCCAAAGAGGGCGCACATCATTCCTCTCTTTGTAAGTTACACTGGCATCCTATAGCACCTCGCATCAAATTCAAAGCTCTGCTCCTGGCCTTTAAAACCACCACTGGGTCAGCACCCCGGCCCTTACCTTCACTTTTTTATACAGTCTTACGTCCAGTGTCTGCTAAATGACTAAATGTACCGTAAGGTGGTTACAAAATTACCATTGTGTGAAGCATCGTGGACAATTCGTCCTTGGGGAGGTGTTTCTGTTTTATTTGTTTCTTCATACAAACTATCTGGATCTGATTCAGACACAAACTGGTAAGGCAATACCGATGCCATACTAGAGGCAGTTCACAAAGACAATTTTATGTCTCCATAGGGAATCTCATACTCTAAACTTATAATCAGAAGCCATTCATGTGCTCTATGGTATAACCTATTCAATGAGTAAATTTGATATTAATGTATTTTGTAAACTGCAACCTTGTGATTCTCCTATTGAAGAAATTGTGAATATTATTGATTTTCCCTTTGTGCCAAGAGGTTGTATCCAAACATGCCTCAATCATGTAAATTAAATCTGCCCATGCTGTTTGACATAACTGTGAGGTTATGCTTTTTTTGTCTTAATACCTACTGTATTTTCCGGACTATAATCGCTCCGGAGTATAAGTCACATCAATCAAAAATGCATCATGAAGAGGATAAAACATATATAAGTCACAATGGACTACACATCGCATTTATTTAGAAAATTATTTCACAAAATCCAAGCCGAAGAACAGACATTGACACCTGTCTGAAAATGACACCTGTCTGTAAAATCCAAGCTAACATCTTATAATCTCATAAAAAAGTTGATTTCATTTTAATCTTTGACATGGACAGTCAATATTAAATATATCAAGATGATATTTTCACAGAATGTTTTTACATTATGTAGGATGATTTCATGTGAAGAACAGCTGGGTTATCATCACATATGTGTTTTTTGTATGTTCATATCTACTACATGTGATTGACACACACAATAGAACGATTGTGGAGAACTAACAATCGGAGACTTCAGAAAACTACAACTCTGATCATTTTTCTTAAATGACCTTGACCTGTTGCCCCATCCCTTAAATGTAATGAAAAATCACCCATGCTCAGAGTAAATAGGGGCTGCAAGAGGAGAGACTAATATTTGAAGGTCTTTGACACATAGACACGGCTCGTCGGTTTCCCACCATCCATTCTTTCATCTACAGAGGCAGGCATGAAAACCCCACTAGCTTTCACATTACAGCCACAATGAGGTCAAAAAAAGTTAATAGAACTCCAAAATGTTCAACCCTTAAACGCCCCTTTCACTACAGCCCCTCAGAGCTGAACAAAAAAGATGAAATGCTGTTTATGCTATTTGCCTGTGGCGCAGATTGACCGGTGAATGACATTGCAGGAGCATTCTTACATATTGTGCCATTAATCAACTGATAACTGGTAAATCAATGTAGAATAAAGAACACAGAATAATCATATTTTATATTTAGTCAATTGCTTCCTTTTTATTATTGATTTTTCCTCTGTGCCAAGAGGTTATATGCAAACATGCCTCAATTATGTCAATAGGCTTTATGCCCAGCTGCACTACTTCCTGAACTTCAGCCAGCTTCTTGTTTCCTGTCTGCCATTATTGGACAAACTGATTAATCCAGGTGTGCCTGACCTTAGTAGTCACAACAACAATAATCAGACACACCTGAATTAATCAGTTTGTCCAATAATGGCAGACAGGAAACAAGGAGCTGGCTGAAGTTCAGGAAGTAGTGCAGCTGGGCATAAAGCCTATTAAATCTGCCCATGCTGTTTGACTGTGACTGTAACTGTGAGGTTACGCTTTCTTTGTCCTAATACCTACCGTATTTTCCGGACTATAAGTTGCTACGGAGTATAAGTCGCATCAATCAAAAATGCACCTTGAAGAGGAAGAAACATATATAAGTCGCAATGGACTACACTGTCACGGTAGGAAAATCCATTGTTTTCCTCCGTGTCATGTTTGTGTGTGTGTGTTGTTCACTTACCCTGCCATGTGCTCGTTAGAGCGATCCCTTTCACCTGTGTGTTGATTGTCTCGCTCCAGCTGTTCATCATTACATCATCTCCATTAAAACTCACCTGACTTTCTGTTCCCTGCCAGATTCTATTGTTTGCTCAGTCTTCGTGTTGCTTGGTTGTTCCCTGTGTTTTGGATTACGTGTTTCAGTTGGATGTGTATTGTCGTCGTCGTCTTCGTGTGGATGTTCCGTGTCAGCCTGGATTTCACCACTGCTCACCACTCCACCAACGTCGCACTCAAAACACCAACTTCCACCGTAGTCATCGTCACCATTGCCAACAACAACACCGGACTGGATTACTTCCGCATTTGACTTTGAATACTCTCTCTTTGTTTATATTTAATAAACATTGTTCATTTATACACCTGCGTTTGCTTCCGTCTTTTACAAGTCATTACAGAAGAATCTGGCCAACATGGAAGCAGCAGGTGGCCAGCCGATCTCCGGGTTGGAAGAGTTTCTCCAGCGATCTCTGGCTCGTATGGATCATCAGGATCAAACTATCGAGGACATGCGGAAGGCCGTCCAGGCAATGGTGGCGAAGGTTTCCGAGCTCTCTCAGCGATCTCCGAACATCACGCCTCCCACTGCGCCACCCATGCCGCCCGCACCATCTTCACCTCCAGGGGGTAGTTTCATCCAGGAACCGAGACTGCCGATCCCGGAGAAATATGCCGGTGAGCCCAACTACTGTCGTACTTTTCTCTCTCATTGTTCTCTACATTTCGCCCAACAGCCCCGGACATTCTCGCTCGAGGAGACCAAAGTGGCGTTCACGCTCTCGCTGCTCTCGGGCAAGGCTGCCCTCTGGGGGACGGCGGTCTGGGAAAACCACGACAGCTGTTGTTCCTCGTTCGCCTCGCTTTCCGATGAAATGAAGAGGGTTTTCGATCGCTCCGTCGCCGGGAGGGAGGCCGCCCGGCTCCTCACGGATCTCCAGCAGGGGGAGCGGTCGGTCTCGGACTATGCCATCGAGTTCCGTACCCTGGCGGCGGAGTGCAGGTGGAACGAGGAAGCGCAGTGGGACCATTTCCTGCATGGGTTGGCGGATCGGATCCATCGAGAGATCATCACGGCGGAATTACCGAAGTCGCTCAACGGTCTGGTGGACTTGGCGATCCGGGTTGACGCACGCCTGTCTACCGTTGCCAGAAGGAAGACTCAAGTTCTGCCCCTACGTCAAGCGGAGTCCACGGATCCTCCCATCGAAGTTTCCGCCGGTGGTCTCTCAGATCCGGAACCCATGCAGGTGGGTCGAGCTCGGTTACCCCGGAAGGAGAGGAATCGGCGGAGATCCTTGGGTCTTTGCCTATACTGTGGTGAGTCGGGTCACCAATGTCAGGGGTGCCCGGTAAAAGACCAAGCCCGATAGTAAAACAGAGGCTACTATCGGGCAGGATCTCCGCACAGAAGACCTCAACTACATCCACTCTCCTTCCGGTGAGACTACGGTGGTCCACTATGTCACACTCGGGGCACGCACTTCTGGATTCGGGGGCGGAGGGCAACTTCATCGACAGCTCACTAGCACGTAAGCTCAAGTTACCTTTCACTGCACTCACCCACCAGATTGCGCCCTTCGCCCTCAATGGACATCAGTTACCCACTATCAAGTACACCACAGCACCTATCACACTCATCACTTCCGGAAACCACACAGAGACTATTTCATTTTTTATTACTGACACTGCTCTCTCTCCCATAGTTCTTGGTCATCCGTGGCTTCATTCCCATAACCCAAGAATTGACTGGAAACTGGGTTCTGTTACCAGCTGGAGCGAGGAGTGTCATAAGTCCTGTCTTGTCTCTGCTTGTGTTTCTGTGTCTGAGTCTGTGTTTCAGGGGAAAGCAGTGGATTTGTCTACCGTGCCCGCGGAGTACCATGACCTGAAGGAGGTGTTCAGTAAGTCGCGGGCTGATTCTCTTCCTCCTCATCGTCCCTATGACTGTGCGATAGACTTATTGCCAGGTACGTTTCCACCTAAGGGCAAGTTATACTCTCTGTCTGTTCCGGAGATGGAGGCCATGGAGAAATATATTTCTGATTCTCTGGCAACGGGGTTCATTCGCCCTTCCTCATCTCCAGCGGGGGCGGGGTTCTTTTTTGTGGGAAAGAAGGACGGATCCTTGCGACCTTGTATTGACTACCGAGGGTTGAACAACATCACGGTAAAGAATACTTATCCTTTGCCGTTGATGTCTTCAGCTTTCGAGAGGTTGCAGGGAGCGTCCGTTTTCACTAAATTGGACTTACGTAATGCCTATCATTTGGTTCGCATCAGGAAAGGGGATGAATGGAAGACTGCGTTTAACACCCCTCGTGGCCATTTTGAGTACTGCGTGATGCCTTTCGGTCTCACGAACTCGCCGGCAGTCTTCCAAGCACTCGTTAATGACGTGTTGCGAGACATGGTTGATCAGTTCATATATGTTTACCTGGATGACATATTGATTTTTTCTTCGTCTCTCCAGGAACATTTGCAACACGTACGACGAGTGCTTCTGCGGTTGTTAGAGAATGGGCTTTTTGTCAAGGCGGAAAAATGCGTTTTTCATGCACAGTCTGTTTCTTTTTTAGGACACATCATTTCGACTGAGGGTGTTCGCATGGATCCTGAGAAAGTTAAGGCTGTGGTAGATTGGCCATCCCCAGAGTCTCGCAAGGCCCTGCAGAGATTTCTGGGGTTCGCCAATTTTTACCGGCGTTTCATTCGCAATTTCAGCCAACTAGCCGCACCTCTGACCGCTTTGACTTCCCCTGGTTTGACGTTCAGGTGGTCAGACGCAGCTGAGGCTGCGTTTGCCAAACTGAAAAGCTGCTTTGTTTCAGCTCCTATTCTTGTAACCCTTGATCGTTCACGTCAATTCATAGTGGAGGTCGACGCGTCAGAGGTGGGGGTAGGAGCAGTGTTGTCCCAGCGCGCATCCTCAGACGGAAAGGTTCATCCTTGCGCGTATTTTTCCCATCGTTTATCTCCTGCGGAAGTTAATTATGACATTGGCAATCGAGAGTTGTTGGCGGTCAAGTTAGCACTGGAAGAATGGCGTCACTGGCTTGAGGGGTCGGGTGTACCTTTCATTGTATGGACGGACCATAAGAATCTCGAATACATTAGAACTGCCAAAAGACTTAACTCCAGGCAGGCTCGGTGGGCATTGTTTTTCGGTCGTTTCGATTTTACACTTTCTTACCGGCCGGGTTCCAAAAACATCAAACCCGATGCTTTATCCCGTCTTTTTGAGCGTTCCGATCGTACTGCTACTCCCGAGCCCATTTTACCAGAGAAAATCATTATCTCTGCGCTCAGATGGGAGGTCGAATCGAAGGTTTTGACAGCCTTGGAAGGGGTAACGCCCCCGGCTCGCTGCCCACCGAACCGTTTATTTGTGCCGGAGGGGTTACGGTCAGACGTTCTCCAGTGGGGTCATGGTTCCAGTGTTGCTTGTCACCCAGGGGTTAGTAGAACTAGGTTTCTAGTCAAGCAACGATTCTGGTGGCCTGGTATGGCTCGTGACGTCCACGACTTCGTCTTGGCTTGTTCGGTTTGTGCTGTTGGTAAGACTTCCAATCGTCCTCCAGATGGGTTACTTTTACCGCTGTCTGTCCCTTCGAGACCCTGGTCCCACATTTCGCTAGATTTTATTACCGCCCTCCCACCCTCTAAGGGTAATACGGTGATTTTGACCGTAGTGGACCGGTTCTCGAAGGCGACCCATTTCATTCCCTTGCCCAAATTACCATCAGCCAAGGAAACAGCGGTAGCTGTCATTGACCACGTCTTCCGAATACATGGCCTCCCGACAGACGTGGTCTCTGACAGGGGTCCCCAGTTTGTGTCCAAATTTTGGCGAGAGTTCTGCAAATTGCTAGGGGCGACTGTTAGTCTTTCATCCGGGTTTCATCCCCAGAGCAACGGTCAAACCGAGCGAGCCAATCAGGACGTCGAAAGGGTGTTGCGATGTCTGGTTTCCAAGAATCCTTCGTCCTGGTGTCAGCAACTCTCAATTGTGGAGTACGCACACAATTCTCTGCCGGTGTCATCTACGGGCATGTCTCCTTTTAAGTGTAGTTTAGGGTACCAACCACCTAATTTTGTCAGTACTGAATCCGAGGTGTCGGTTCCCTCCGCAAACGCACTAGTCCAGAGGTGCCACCGCACCTGGATCAGAGCTCGCAGAGCTCTGCTCCAGGCAAGGTCACGCACCAAGGCCAAGGCCGATCGCCACCGGTCGAAGCCTCCCCGATACGTCGTCGGTCAAAGAGTGTGGCTTTCTACCCAGAATATGCCGATGCGTTCCGTCTCGAATAAACTTGCTCCCAAATTTATTGGCCCGTTTTCTGTTACCAAGATCATTAATCCGGTAACAGTGCGTCTTAGCCTTCCTCCTGCGTACAGGAGGGTTCACCCCGTCTTTCATGTCTCCAAAATTAAACCGGTGATTTCATCCCGTCTTAATCCGCATACCCCGGTTCCCCCTCCGCCTCGTATCGTTAATGGGGAGACCACTTATTCGGTTAACCGTATTCTGGACTCCAGACGGAGGGGACGCGGATTTCAGTACTTGGTGGATTGGGAAGGTTACGGTCCGGAGGAGAGAAGGTGGGTTCCTGCTCGGGACATACTGGATCACCGCCTTATTGATGAGTTCAATCAACAGGTAAAGCAGGCTGGGAACGCCGAGGGGCGTTCCTAGGGGGGAGGGTACTGTCACGGTAGGAAAATCCATTGTTTTCCTCCGTGTCATGTTTGTGTGTGTGTGTGTTGTTCACTTACCCTGCCATGTGCTCGTTAGAGCGATCCCTTTCACCTGTGTGTTGATTGTCTTGCTCCAGCTGTTCATCATTACATCATCTCCATTAAAACTCACCTGACTTTCTGTTCCCTGCCAGATTCTATTGTTTGCTCAGTCTTCGTGTTGCTTGGTTGTTCCCTGTGTTTTGGATTACGTGTTTCAGTTGGATGTGTATTGTCGTCGTCGTCTTCGTGTGGATGTTCCGTGTCAGCCTGGATTTCACCACTGCTCACCACTCCACCAACGTCGCACTCAAAACACCAACTTCCACCGTAGTCATCGTCACCATTGCCAACAACAACACCGGACTGGATTACTTCCGCATTTGACTTTGAATACTCTCTCTTTGTTTATATTTAATAAACATTGTTCATTTTTACACCTGCGTTTGCTTCCGTCTTTTACAAGTCATTACATACACATCGCATTTATTTAGAAAATTATTTCACAAAATCCAAGCCGAAGAACAGACATTTAATCTGTAAAGGCAAGTTATTCAACTAAACAATAGCACACAGAACAGCAGGCTAAATATGTGTTCGTACATTATCGTAACATTATCAGTTATTTACACCTGGATACCTGGAAGGCTGAATAGGCTAAATGATAGGCGCGCATCAAGTTCGCAGGCTTGTCATTCCACATCACTGAATTCATTGAATTACATAAATACAGGAGCAGCATATAGCAGACTCTTGCGGCTGTAGACAGTAATGATGTCTCTTGGTTCATAATATATGTCAAAATTAATTCATATTGACTTACAAGTCGCGCCTGACTAGAAGTTACAGGACCAGCCAAACTATGAAAAAAGTGTGACTTATAGTCCGAAAAATACAGTACATTTTTCATTTAAATTCACCTCTCAGTGACTTCTATTATTATAAATATAGTTGCAGACAGTCAGGAAACACTGATGTACTAGTGAAACAACCCCAGACAGAGGTTTAATAAAACAAAAAAGTGTATTTTAATCTGATTTGTATTGAGGACAGTGAAACATGCAAACACAGCCCCCAGTGGGTCTCAACAGTTGCACCTGTGCCCATAAACCCACACAAAGGCAACTTGTACACTACACTTTGAACCAGCACAGTATGTTAAGTTGATGTCAGTAAGTCTAACATCAAACTCCAAATCAGCAGCTGAATATGAATGCCTTCACAGCACTACACTAATCCAAATTTATCCCATCAAACCATATCAGATACAAAACAGATTTACTTTCAACATGAATCTAAAACATTCCCACAGGCACCCTCACAAAGCAGTTTTAACTCAGAGTCAGATCGATGAGATCTAATTTTAAGACAATAAGTGAAGTAAAACTGACATAGTGTCAAAGGTATGGTAACCCAAACTTGGAAAGTGACTTTGAAAGCACACATTGTGTTTATAGTTTAAATGCCAATCTGTCCAAATGCCAAGAAGGGACACTACTGACCTGACATTTAACCACTGTTAAGACAAGGGCTTACAACCTTAATAGTGTAAACGCAGCCTGAATACAGTTACGGTTTAAATTTCAAAGTTCATAAGGGAGCACTTCGGTCAAACCCAAGCATGGATCAAAAAGACAGATATACACAGGCTGTAAAAGTCATCCAAACCAGACTGAGACACAGAGACTGTTAAAAAAAGCTAATGAGTGGGTGAGGTCTTTAAGAGTGGCTTACACTAAGGCTGTGTCGCAAGTGTAAATGAAGATTTACATGTTTTCTTGTAAAGCCCTTATTTGTTAAGTATATATTAAGCAGGAAAAAAGCTTGATGCTGAAGTGTATGCATAATGAACAGAACATAATAAATAAATGTGCTTCATGACGCCATAGAAGAACCATTTCCATAAAGAACCTTTAACATCCAAAGATCCCTTCTGTTTCACAAATGGTTCTTTGCAATGAACAATGGTATTAAAAACACTATAAAACCTGTAACTAAATGGTTCCTTAAGAAAGCAAAAATGGTTCTTCTATATGGCATCGCTGTGAAAAACATTTGAAGCACCTTTATTTTTAAAGGTCCCATTCTTTCTGTGTTTTTGAAGCTTTGATTGTGTTTACAGTGCGCAATATAACATGTGTTCATGTTTCACGTGTAAAAAAAAAACGAAGTATTTTTCACACAATTTACTCATCTGTATAGTGCTGTTTTCACTGTCCTAAAAACATGCTGATGTCTTCCTTATTCTATGAAGTCCCTCCTTCAGAAATACGTATCAAGTTCTGATTGTGTAGTTTGTTTAGTGTGTTGTGATTCGCCAGCAGCTTAGCTTGCCGTTAGCTTAGCTGGCGACTGACGTATTCCTGTGGGCAGAGTTTAGTTAAAAAACTGTTCTACTGATGTCATTAAAGGGACAGTAAGTAGGGTTTTAAGTGTTTTATTAATCAAAATCAATGTCTTTATTCATAAATATGTCCTCGTTGGAAAAGCGAGGCGCTAGAGAGCACTATTCGTTTGAATGCAAAATACAATTTCACTACTAGATGGGAGTAAATCCTACTTATTGTTCCTTTAAAGCAGGAAGTAGTCCAAACCGTTCACTGTTAAAGAAAATATATCGCCTGGCAGTGAACTTTGAGCTTTATCATTTCACAGCTGTTACAGCAACATTACACACTAACTAGGGTTTAAAAAATGGGATCAGGAAGAACGTGACCTTTAAAGGACAAGTTCGGAATTTTACACTTAAAGCCCTGTTTTCAGATTGTTTATGATGAAATAGAACAGTTTTGACTGAAATTTCGACATGTGCGGCTGCCCCGGGAATTTTCGGGTGTTTTTTCTATCACCTCCTACCTCTACAATGGCTGTATATGTACGCAGGAACAATCTTTTCTAAAATGCATGAAACTTTCGTTTACAAAGACGTGAAACTCACCGAGTGGTCAGGGGTGTTCACTGATATGCTCACACAAAAATCTCTGCAAAAGACACATTCCAACAGGTTCTATCCTAGTTTTTGTCCAACTCCATTGACTTGTATTAGATGTGCTGTGAGGTACGGTATTACTCCGCGCCGAGAACCTTGTTTGTATTCTTGCAATTGGCAAAGGCGGATTATCGCCACCAACTGGGCTGGAGTGTCTATTATACAAGCTCTCAGTGGAAGAATGTACGCGTGTGAGGCATTTAGAAAAATAGGTCCACAAGTTTACAACGAATGCTAAAACACCTGTCGAAATGCGTCTTTTGCATCGATTTTTGTGAGAGTATATCAGTGAACACCCCTGACCACTCAGTGAGTTTCACGTCTTTGTAAACGAAAGTTTAATGCATTTTCGGAAGGAATGTTCCAGTGCACCTATACAGCCATTAAAGAGATGGGAGGTGAAACAACAAACACCCGAAAATTCTCGGGGCAGCCGCATAAGTCGAAATTTCAGTCAAAACCGTTCTATTTCATCATAAACAATCTGAAAACAGGGCTTTAAGTGTAAAATACCGAACTTGTTCTTTAAAAGTGCAGCAAACAGACAACTGTACAGTATATGATTTGGGGTTAGTTATGCATTTGAAAACATTTTTTGCTCCATCACAGATGTCATCTTCTGGCAACAGTCAAAAGTAAATAAAGCCCAGGAGCACAGAGAACAGGAACAGGAAACAGAGCATGAATTAGTACTGAGAAGGAAAGGATAACAAACATAGATCCCAACAGTTAGTAATGAATCTCCCATTCCATCTCTTAAATGAATGGCCACTGTGATTGTACTGCGGTGGATTACAGCTCAGGATTAAATTATGAGCCTTGTGTTGGCAGCATGAGAGATTTGCTGTTGGATTAGCGTGGCCATGTGTCGGCACGAAATCCAATATTCGGTGGGCTCGGAAAGCACTCCCAGCTAACACAAATACGTAACTGTTACGTAACGTCGACGTAATATGATTACCAAACTTACGTCGTGGCGACCGGAAAAGTGAAATTCCTGAATTCGTCGCCTCGACGTAACTTTGCAACGTAATCTGCCTGTCGTGGGCACGTCGTGACAACGTAATGGATTAAAAGTTTTGTGTTGGTAAGTTTTGTGTTTGTCTCTCAGTTCATAAAAACGACCGGTCCTGTCAGATGCCGTGCTGTGCATGCGCGGTTACACGCTCTGATTAAGTTCAGCTGAAGGAGGGAGACGCGTGCTGTTTTTTGTTTCCTATGTAAAGAGCAGCTCGTATGGTGGTTAAATATCTATTCTATTTTGACTTATTTAAGGGAAACTTTGAGACTGAAAAGTTTTAACATGCTAACCTAAATAGAAAATAAAATAAATGTTAATATAATTGTAATGGTAATGAAAGTACCTCCATGGGACGTAACAGTTACGTTGCCAGTAAGTTATGAAATTACCAAAATAGTACGAATGTATTACCTAACTGGAACGTACTTGGTTACCTCGCGACGTTAGGAGACCGTACTGGCGACGTAGTGATTTGGTACTGTAATGGTAATGAAATTACCTCCCTAGCACGTAACAGTTACGTTGCCAGCTGGTAAGTCATGAAATTACCAAAAATGACAAATAAATTACGTAACTAGGACGTCGTGTGTTAGCTGGGAAGGCAACATAGAAAAGTTTAAAATCATTTGATTTCAAAAACTATGAGGTAGTTGGAGATCTATACTTACAGTCCCAGCAAAACATTTGTTGCATGCACAAACCACAAATGCCAAATTACAGCATGACTGACATGTATAAAATTTATATGACATACTGTACATAATAAAATGTTTGCATGAAATGTTTTTAATTGATTATAAATTTAAATCTGCAGTACAGCTCATTTAGTTTGGCACACACTGTGAATTTCATGCCCTTATTCACTCATGAAGGGATTTAGTTGCACATTTTAGTTTTGAATGAGTGCATTCCTGAAGTGTCCATCAAGTGAGGTTTAATATATTATATATAATTATATTATGTTTGTGTTAATACAAAAGAAAAACATCTGCATTGAAAAGGAACACACAGAAACCGCAGGGCCTTCACAAAATACACAAAAATAATGCCCTACAAGCCAGCATGCCTGCCAAAAAGAGCAAACAACCACCCAAAGGCTCTCATAAATCCACTCTTTATTTTCCAAACATACACACTGATCCAACACACCCATATGCCTGGGGATTACTGTTTGCTCTCACACTCTTATATACAGTAAAGTTGCTGGGAAGCCACTAAATATTTACCACTTCCCACACTGTTAAAAGGAACAGAAAAGGAGGAAAGAGTGCCTGAGTCCCTGTAGACAACAGATCTGACCCTAATGTCCTGCTCATCTGGGCCTGCCGCGCAGAACTGGACCAGCTTGTGTACACTAGAGCTCATGTGTGCTGACGCTTCTCAGCAGTCAGCCACGAGCAAACCCAAAGTTCAACTCAAATAATCAAAGCATGCTGCGGCGTCCAGAGCACCACACCCTGAACCGAGCCTTTAGAATCATGCCTTCGAGGTGATATCATAGAGCCAATGACAATCCTATAGGGATACTGCGTGACTGACTGATATTCTATGTGTCTGGCTTCGGTCATTTCCACTGTTGCAAAGATGGAAGAGCTGATACATGCATTGGCTAGATGCAAATGTATATCCCAAAAAAGATATGCATACAAAGATAAAGTGTGAGAAAATAAATTTAAAGAAATTGAATTTGTTGGTACTTAAATGAAAATAACTATCTAATCTAACATAACTATTCTATCTAAAGAAAGTGAAAGAGAATACAAGTGCAATACTTTGGGAGTTTTAGTATGTAGTCTGTAATATGTCTGATACAGTAACAGATCATGTGAAGTGTCCACAAACTGAATTTGACTACCATAACTTACAATTTATCTCAAACACCGTGTTTGTGTATAGATAAAAAGTACATTTGGGAGAAATAGTGTGTGTTATGATTTGGGTTTTATCAATTTTATCAACATGCAATAACACTGAGTGTGATGCATGCAGTCAACTCTTCCCTTATGTCTGACCGAGTCTGTAAAACCCAACTAAAGCCATTTTCTACATAAAATCATCCTACACAATAGGGGTGGTTCACTGGTATTTCATGCATTCTGAGTTATTAACACTGTTTAAGAGTTGTTTCCTCATGCTAAACGTAGGCAAAGTGTCAAAAAAGCAGTTGGGCGTGTTAGGGGCCAGTCACACCAAAAGCGTTTATGGCAGTTGCAGGCGCCTTTTTTGAATGATATTCTATGGGCAGGGCGCGTTTGTGCGCTGTTTATGCGCGCTGAGCGCCTTGCGGTTTTTTGCCGCCTGCCGCGCACGTGTTTTTGAAGGAACGCTGAGAGCGGAGAAGCGCCCGACGTCATTCGCGTCTTTCATTGTCCAATCGAATGAGGGGAGAGGCGGGCCTTACGTTGTGGTGAGGGAAGTTTACAGTTGCTTTGAAGAACCGGACTTCTTTCGCTCACTCTCTCCTGCGTGTTTGTGCACCTCTCACCCTCAAACAAGGTCAGAGCAAGCACCCTCTTTTTAAAGTTTCTGCTAATATGACAGTTAACAGCAAAAGAGCGCTCACGCTTCAATATTTGATCGACAAGACAGCCGACTCGGTGGTTGCTTAGCAATATGAAAAGCCGCGTCGCACAGCTCTTTTTTTTAAAAAGGCAGTGCATCGCGCCTTGCGTTTGCAAGCGTTTAAAGCGCTTTTGATGTGACTGGCCCCTTAAAGAGTAGCCTGGGTTTCCCCATGCTGCCTTGCGCACAAATTTATTCATGCTGCAAGTCTAGCATGGAAACTATATGGACCAATTTTGCCCCTGAAATAGGGAACAAATCACAGAACGGGGAGGGGGCAGCAAGATGATGACAACGTCTATGCGACACACCAAAGCAGTTTTGTTTATCCAACACGGCAGCAGACGCAAAGATACTTTTTAATGCAGCCTTAGATAGTGTTCGAAGTAGTTTTGAACGCAAGTTTATTTAAAAAAACAGCAACTTTCGAAGTTAAATGATTTCATATCCAAAAAGGATGTTTGGATATGGCAAGACATGATAGCCACAGAGTTTTATAGGACCAACCTGCTAGGCATCGTCGTCGACGAAGTACAATTAACTTATAAAAAGTAATTGGTATTTATTAATATCATATTGCCATTATGCCTGTACTGTGGTTGTCACAGTGCCACTAAATTGAGTTGTTTCACAATATCAATATACAGCTATCGGTTTAGTTGCATAGCTTTCAGCTGTGTGCACACGTATCGATAAAAGCTGTTTACGTTTGAATTGATGTCGCTCTACATACGTCATCTGGTATAATTGAAACGATTGTCTATGAGCTACGTACAGACGGGTTTGATAGACATTCGTAGCGCCCAATAAACAACTCTGGGCATTCGTAAACCACGCCTCAAATACGAGAAAATGAGCATGTGGTTTCCAGACCACGTCTCATTCTCTATGAGACTGGTCTGGTGTTAGCCAGGGTAGTTACAGAGTATTTCTGTGGCGAATGCACTTCGCCAGGGTTCGTACAAGTTTCTGAAAGTTTTTTCTTCGATGTCCAGCTGACGTTTCAGGGGTTTCTATAAGTATCACTTATTTTTATGGACACATCCCCCAGAAAACCCCGCCCATCCATCAATCAGCGGGAGACGCTAGAACTTACAAACATCACATCACACGACGGCTTTGTTTAATTTCAAAACTCAACAATGGCACGAAAGAAGAAGTGTGTTTTTGGATGTAAGGAGAAGAAAGCCACCCTTATGGAAAAAATGGATATAGTTTATCCGGGGTAGCAGCTGAGTTTTGCGTGTGTGTTTGATGCACTGGATTTCATTGAAAAGTCCCAACCGGGTTATGAGTTGCATGCGGTAAGTAAACCTTCTGTCTTATGTTAGAAATAGGCACGTGCACATATTATATAAATTACATGAACATGTAGTGAATCATAAGTTAAACAGTGTTGTATAGTGTTGCATGACTCGGACTCACTCCTCCCGCGGTAGTAACTCCTCCTTCACTTTTTCGTACGTTATCGGAAAGAATCGGTAAAGCTAATCTTTCTTTTATAAATCTGATTAAACTAAAGACTCTTCAGCGATATAAAGGATGTAACACTACTCTATAGTTACTCCAGATAAACATCAGAAATGCAGAAACAGCGCGTGTTATGTGAGCTTTAAAGAACATTCTGTGAAATACACAACTTTGGTATATTTCATATTTACTAAGTAAGACTAAAATCAATGATTGAAATCAAACTTTGATGCTTCTAATTTTTCACTCATGAGTCATGACCCCTTTCATATATAATTTACTTTATATTTTGGCCTTTCGCCTTTTTACATTTTTTTCTACTTCATTTTTATTTCCTTTAATTTGTATTCAGTTTGGTGTTTAAATATACTTTGAAATGCAAGGCTCCACACATCTACCAAGAAAAACAGCAAAATCGGCAGAAGGATAAAACGGAGTAATTGAATAAGGAACCATATTATGCAGAGTTCACATGCAGCTTTTTTGTTGAACTTTAGGTGAACCATCTTTCCTTACTCTCCCCATGGTGAACGAGAGAGAGTGAAAGAGAGAGAGAAAGTGAGAGGATTAGGGAGGATGGGTGGAATCAAGTAGAGGATGTGCTCTAGGATAGACAATCAAAACAAGGCCAGTGGTACTAGAAGGTACAACAGCAAAGCACACAAGTCCTCTAAGGTGACCTCACTCAGCTACACTTAAAACCCTTTAATCACACATTACCATTAGATAGTATATAACCATGAGAATGTAATATAAATCCTTTCTGCCGGTAGTGTAGAATGTTATTACACACACAAGCACACATGCTAGCAAAAAGATAAAGAAGAACAGCCTCACTTATTCCCTGTGGTTGTGCTTTATAACATTCAATTCAGGTCAGTACCTTGTCCATTGACTTTTGATTGTGAACTATTGTAAAACAGACAGCATGCAACAGATGGCAATAGTGTTCACTCCTTCTGATTTAAATCAACCCTTATTTAAAAACACACACACACACACAGACACACACACACACACACACACACACACACACACACACACACACACACACACACACACACACACACACACACACACTTTAAAGTAAGTGACAAACCACTAATCAAATCTAAATGATATACCTTATGACAGCTAAAAGTTCAAGAGCCAAATTTCACATTATTTTCTTCCATCTCAGGCTTACTATTAAATGAATAGTTTACCCAAAAATTTAAATTCTCTCATTATTTACTTACTCTAATGTTGTGACAAACATCTATACATTTCTTTGTTCTGGTAAACACGGAGGAAGACTGTCAACAGAAAACTCCATCAGAAGTATCTTTTAAAATATCTTTATATTTATTACTCCCTTGAGACAACCAAGTTTGTTTTTGGATGCACTAAATTAATGTTAACTGGAGGCTTGTTCACTTCTCCTATCCTAAAGCAAGGTCTTACAAGATCTTTCACAGACTATGTTGTGTTTTTTAACACCAGATGCAGTACTGTCCATGTTTAATATAATTATTTATATATTTTGCTTTGCTGGCAAGTGGGAAATATTACTACAGATTTCCAAACATCCTTGCCATTAGCTGTAATAACTAAATGCCTAAATGATTTTTGTATGAACAAGGTGTCCTACGACAGACAGTACGGTTCATCCCACACAGAAATCCTCACCATCGAGTCAAGTCTGGGTGTACATGAAGAGACAGAAAAAAACTGAAACAGCATAAACCCATAAGAACTGTAGCAACATTTTCAAGATATTAACACAAAGGCTACAAGTAACGATTCACAATCATAAGAAATACATTTAGCAATTGAATCACGTGCCAGCACAGCCAGTGGAAGTTAGCACTGTGGTTGTTTGTAGGAAACTTTATTAAATGGGTTTCAGTGGACGTACATCTGCACAGGGACAGATAATCTAAGATGTTTATGTGAAATGGCATGGATTGGCGAGGCTGGTGTAAACCTTGCTACCGTTGCACTCTGGAGCCGTGGAAATGCATTAAGTGCTGTAGTGCATTTCGAACATCTGCCAGTTTGATAAAGTAATCTGGGTTTGGCAGATGCCAGGACCATACTACCTGCCCAAAAGCAATAATGCCATAAATTTGACGGGCAAAATTCCAAGCAGGGCAGCTGGAAAATCTAAACACCACCGTATATAAAGTTATTTTAAGTCTCCGAATTTAAGTATGCATTGTCAACATGTCACAAATTTAACCTTAAAAATTGAAAACTGAAAAAGTTATCAGAAATCTCTTCCTGTGAACATTATTGACTTACCTGACTAAACAGATGCACCTACAGTACATTAGCCTTTGCAGTATGCAATATTAATGGGTGTGACTTTGGGATGAAGTGTTCACACACGTATGCAATCTGTATTAACAGAATGTATACATATACTATACATAGTATTTTAATATGAAAATATTTGGTTGTAATAAAATATTACTGTGTATACTAAACTATAACTGTACTGTACATATTAAATATTACTGTATTGTTTCATTTATGGCTGTGAGCCAAGCCCTTCACAGTTTACAAAAACCTACATCTGTAGCAAGCACTTTCTTAGCACATCTCAAGGCATTCTGGAGAGATCATCAAAGATAAGGGCAAAACAAGGCCAAACTCTTCACTGTTTCGATAAGCCCCGCCTTCCCAGAGTGCCTTTAAGTGACACTCCTTAATGTTCTTGGGATTATTTTTAGATAAACAGCAATTGTTGTTTCGTTGAAAACAACACAGAAATCTGTAGCTACTGTATGTCCAATCTGCCTATGCATTCAGTATACTGTAATGTAAGTCATATGACCACTTCAAACACCCAGTTTTAAACATACCACATCATTACTACTATTACTACTTACTAGAGTACAACGTACCTGGAAAATCTAAAGTATTTGAACTTAATTAAAAAGTCATCGAATTTAACTTTTGGGAAACTTATGCATTGACATGTCACAAATTTTACCTTACAAATTAACTGGAAAACTTATCAGTAATATTGTTTTTCATTTTCAATATTGTTGGAATTTATTTTTCAACAGAACTTGGCTGCACACAGTGCCAAAGCTACCAGTACCTGGTTTAAGGACCATGGTATCCCTGTTTTTAATTGGCTAGCAAACTGGCCTGACCCTAACCTGACCCTTGTGAAGAGGAAGATGCAATATGCCAGACCCAACAATGCAGAAGAGCTGAAGGCCACTATCAGAGCAACTTAGTATGGCGTGCTGTACATGCTCATACTTTTCAGGTGCATACCTGGGTGATTCTCACGAAACCATTGAAACACCACGGCACTAATGATTTTAGCTATAAAATGTGTAATATAGTAATATTAAAAAGCATCAGAATTAACACAATACTGTGTTCTACCTTGCACAATGTGTGATTTCAACATAAGAATTTATAATTTGTCAATTTTATCTCATTTTCTGCTGAAATTCTCATTACCGCAATGCGTCCGGCTGTGTTTGAACATGCGTTATGCTGTAATTTAAACATATTAAAACAAAAATATTTAGAAAAAAAATAAATGGATGTTTTGCTAGACTACTTTAGATGACAGAAAAATAATTTACTGAATATTCATGTATAATAATAATGAAGAAAAATTAGGAAATTGATGTGTCCATGCCTGATGTTCTCATCCTCCGCAACACTTTTTTAAGGACCGTTTAAGCACACATACAGAATTTTAATAAAGTTTGATTTTGAGTGACCAAGCAGATGGACCAGTTACTTCAAGATGGCTACCAGGTAAGATCATCTCTTTATATCTTTCCAGTTAAATTTGAAATATTCTCTTGTCAGAATGCTTACACGACATTTTGATTATCATTACCGAAACAGGTAGTTTTCTACATTTCGAAAATTGTTTGATTTACAATTTTTTATGAAAATGTTCTTTATTAAAGTCTAATTATATGCACTGAATAAAAAATGAGCAAAGCCTACGTGGCTTCTCTATTTTTAGCAAAACATACTGGGGTACCTCATCCTCCGCAACACCATTCTCATATACCGCACCATTTAATAGCAGTTGCGGTAAAGAGAACTTCTGTTTCGGAAATGAGAATTTAGGCATATTGTTTATTACATTTAAATATCTTTTATGAATTTAATATACATTTAAAATGTAATAACTGATGATATTTTGCTTTATGATGCTTCATTGTAGACAGTCAGCAAGTGAGAAAAAAGCTTTAGCAAAGGCCAGGTTGACAAAGTTCAGGGAAAAACTTAACAGCAACCCAGAATGGCTAGAGGAGTACAGAAGGAAGGAGAGAGAGAGGTTAGGTTTGGAGATGTTACTAGCAGGTGTAATTAGCAAAAAACACACTACAGTGTTAGGAAATGTACATGACAAACACACAACACAACGCAACAAGTCTATACTATATGATGATGTGTACATTCATTTTTTTCTCCCATGTTGTGAGACATGCTAATTTAATGTTATGCTTTCTTTCCACTTTCAGGTATCAAAAACAACCTAGCGATGGCACGCCACGCATCTAGGCGCTGCAACATCAGTTGGATCACAAGATCCACAAAGTTGGATCCCATGCGTGCCAGCATCTCAGCTACCTGCGACCGCACAACGCGCGCTGTCTCCAGCGTCAGATTGCTGCCTGGGGGCGAGGGACAAAGGGAGACTAAAGGCGGCACCTCCTTTCTGCGCAGTGCGTGAGTCACAGACACCAGAAAGGATGGCCTAAAAGCGCCCGGCGCTGTGACAGAAAGCGGGTTGCTGCGCAATTCATTAGGACTGTGCGTTAACCCTTTCCGCCTCTGCTGTCTTCGCAGCATGTGGGTCGTGTTCGAGAGTGGGGGGGGGCGTGTTGTAGACGCTTATGTGAGGACGGGCCCTGGGGCGAGCAACACAAAACCAACTGAGGAGAAAAATGCTCTGTTTTTGAGCGGCTTCGTTCCGGACGGCAGTCCCCCAGGACCCAGTGTCTTGCACCATATACTGGAGGATTTGTGCCAGGGACTCTTGTGATGCACCACCGGTTCTGGTCCATGAGACACAGGGTGGTGAGGTAGGAAGTGGCTCATAGCCTTAGAGCTCTTCACCGCTTCCGAGAAATGCTCCGTGATTGTGCCCACCGTGTCACCAAACAGGCCGGATGGAGAAACAGGCGTCACTGTGCATGGCCACCATGAGTGGTCTTCGTGGCCCTTAGCGTGAAATCCGTAACCATTCTCAGATCCCTGAAGGTATTTAGATCCGTGCTGCCCTCATCCAGAGCCTTAAGCTACTGCGCCTAAAAGATCTGTAGGACCGCCATAGTGTGCAATGCAGACAGAGCCTCTCTCGGCGCGGGTATGCTTTTTCGGACAGGTGTGCTGTCATGAGGCTTCACTACCCTCAAAGCTGCGCCACACCATCCAAGGAAGTGGACAAGGGGCAGAGGTGAGCAGCCACAGCGTCCTTGATGGGGGGAATACACAGGTAGCCTACCTAAGAAAAAAAATGGGGGGAGGGGTAGCCCACGCTTTGGTGACTTTCCTCCGAGCATCAGCGGGGCGGCCTGAGTGAAGAAAACAAAAGTCAAGCTTGCTTCTCTGGGGTTCTTGTGGGGTGCTCCACTCAATCTCCAAGTCCTGCACGGCTTTGAAGAGAATGCGCACCAGTTCCTTGTAGAAGGATGGCTGTGTGTCTGATGCACCATGTGGAGCCTGGTCCCAGTCTCCATCCAACGCTGTCAGAGACATCTCATCTTCCCCCGCCGGAAACCCAAAGGAAACAGACCTGGCGGCTCCCGGTTCAGGACACAGGCTCTCGGTGACAAACTGAACCGGTTGAGCGAGGGGAGGACGACCACCAGCGGCTCTTTGCCGGCAGTGGGACACTGCAGTAAGAAACCTCCAAGGGCGATGTTGAGCCGGGTCCTGAGCACCTTCATCGGGAGATCCTCACCATAAGGGACACCCTGAGCCAACAATTGCCGCCTTTGGGTGGAGAAGCCCCAAGCAGAGCACACAGAGCTCGTGTGAATTGGGTGGGTCGATCAGACCTCCGCACCACAAGCAGATTTGCGACATCCCGGAACACAGAGAGGGCTGCTTACATTTCAACCTGAATTCAATTTTGCTACCTATGAAGTCTGTCCTAAAGCATTTCTCGGAGCTGACATTATGCAGACAAAGTCATTGTCTCATAAGGCAGCGAGGTAACAAGTCAGCTGTCTAAACTTTCGGATACAGACTCTCTCTCTCTCTCTCTCTCTCTCTCTCTCCCTCTCTCTCTCTCTCTCTCTCTCTCTCTCTCTCTCTCTCTCTAATCAAAACAGATACAGAATGGTAAAAGGTCAGAAGACCAAATCATAACCAGCAAGGAAATATTTTTCATCTTATTTACACAAATGTTTTGTGATATCCAGCTGACATTAGCTGGCCATTTCTCAATCCGATGGCTGCAGCCTTCAGAGCTCGCATTTGTAGGCAGCATATGTCATAAAGACCATCTTATTTCAGTATGTTAAATGCATAAATGGGGACTTAAATATGACACAAAGGAATATTAATATAAGCCTTCCTGTTCTCATGTTTTTTCTTTAATATTTTTTTCAAAGACTACACAATAAAACAGTTTTGAACTTGAACGCATGATGCTGTAAATATTATCAGACTTTTAACTTTAAAATTTGTTTTTAACAAAATCTCAGGCTAGTATACGTATTCTCATTACCGAAATAATTAACCTCATTTCCGAAACCTATGTATCATTACCGCAACAGATGCTTATTAAATGTTAATTTCATTAATAGAAGCATAATACTTTGATTTTAAATGCATGTGCAGAATCTCCAAATTATGTTCTTTCAGGTTTGTCATGTCATTTTGAAAATGTGTCAGGTTTCTTCGAAATATATAAAAAAAATAGTTGTAAATTGTGGAAGGTGTTGCGGTATATGAGCTAAATAAAACAAAATAAAAAAAACGTTAAATTTAAAATAAATATTATTTCAGAATTTCAATTAACTGTGCATGACTATTAATAATCAATTTTTAAAAATGTGAAAATATATGAGCTTTTCTAACAGTGTTGATGTTTTCTGACTGTTGCGGTAATGAGATTTTTTAGGACTTATTTTTGAAATTATGTTACAAAAAGTGTTAAATGATAAGTAAAAGTTTTTAAATTAATGTTCCCATATACTTCAGACTTTGTTTCTAATGTCTGGTGGAAAAAAACGTAAATTTAAGCAATTTTTACATTTTCATGCTTGACATTTTTACAACCAAGTTTTCGTGAGAATCACCCACCTACTGTATCAGTTGGCCAAGCTTTCTAAAAATCCATTCTTTGTATTGGTCTTAAGAAATTTTCTGAGATACTGAATTTGGGATTTTTCTTAGTTGTCAGTTATATTCATCAAAAGTAAAAGAAAAAAAACATTTAAAATGTATCAGTCTGTGTGTAATGAATGAATATAATATACAAGTTTCACTTTTTGAATGGAATTAGTGAAATAATTCAACTTTTTGATGATATTCTAATTATATATATATATATATATATATATATATATATATATATATATATATATATATATATATATATATATATATATATATATATATATATATATATATATATATATATATATATATGAAGAGTTTCGTTGCAAAACGAGATAACCACCGTTTTTTTAATTGTTCAGAAATCTCATAATAACATAATAATAAACATGTTTTGACAAAAATGTTAAAAAATGGATTTATCTCGTTTTGCAACGAAACTCTTCATATATATATTAGAGGGACAATAAAGGGACTTGAAGTCAAAAAGGTTAAGATCCACTGGATTAGGGTCAATATATAGATATAATTACTTTTATGATATTATACACACTCATTTAAACAGCTAAGTAAATAGATTATCTCTTTAGCATTTGTTAAGAACATCTTAAAATATTAAGTCATTCTCAATAAATAATGTCATTATACTGACATACCAGACATATCCTACTGAAAAAAATGCAAGGTTTTATAGTCTCTGACTTGTGCTACAAGTAACCTAAAAGTGAAAATAGAAACTTAAAAGCTTTGATCTTGTGTTCTTGCGCTGAGCTAAACCTATCCAGAAAGGATGTTGATCAAATGGGGAAAGCTTTTCTAAAGTCACTCCTCTAATTTGCTCTAAAGCACAAACACCACCACATGTACAGTTTGCAAACATTGCACTTGTAAGCATTACTTACCTGAATCTTCCTTGGCAATGCTGACACTGATCCCCAACCCATCCCTTGTGACAGACGCAAGTTGCATTAATACACTTTCCAAAGATGCAATTGTCATCACAGGTTTTAGAGTACGCTCCATCAGTGCATGTTAACAGGTAGAGTATCATACACGTGAACAGAGCCGTCCTGAAGCGTCCAGGCATTCTTTCTCTGGCTATTAATTCACAAAAGTGCATGAGGTTTAAAGTCCTCTTCGGATTTTAAGTTTTATTGTACAACACGATCAAATAATAGAAACCGAGACGTAGTCTACTATTCGTTGCTGGAGCGTCAGTGTTACAATGTTAGCAATGCTGTCATAATGCATCCATTTATGTAACTTTCTCCAATCCGCTCTGAGTTTATTAGGTTGTATATCCACGCGTGCTCGTCCAAAACAGCGTGAGAAAAAATCCTCACTGTCCAAAAACATGTCCTCTTACGTCATTCCAGCAGCTCAAAAAAGCTATATTTAAGATACAGATGTGCAATTATGATTGTAAACTACGCCAACATAACAAATAACAGCACGACTAAATAAACACACCTTCCAAATCTATAAACCGTACTTGACAGAAGATAACACAGATCGCGTGCTCTTGTTGTCGTTTCGCCTTTGTTCCTCTCAAAGATGCGCTCGGAGGCGAGTGACACCACAACTCCCATCCACAACAACGTACAGTTCTCCGACTGCTGGGCTGAGAGCGAAATTACGAACCTTACTATGGCAAACTGATGGCTAATGAATATTAAATACATTGTTCTGACGTTGCTTGGTAACCTGCGCGTTGATCGCGATACTTTGACGTCATGCGACGAACGGTCCGTTAAATGAGAAGGTAGCAAGTCAGTCACGTTACTATTCATGAGCCAACCATAATCCATAGTAGGATAAGAAACGCCTTTTTGTCTTTAAATTATTATTTGGATGAAACAGCGTCACACGCGTTATATAAATTGGTTTGCTCATTCCCTAAATCTGTAAGGGTAATCCAAGGGTACTATATAATAATGTAGGTATAAAACGATGTAAAATTTGATTAATCATCAAGTTAATGAAGGTCATATTTTAAATAACAATAAACAAAAGATAAAAATATTTGAACAGTTATTTACATGATTAAATATATAATAAATTGCTCTTTTTAAGCAAAACAGTTTTTTTAATATATCAGGCCTGCTATACAGGGTCCTTGCAAGCTATTTAATGAACTCTACTGAAAAAATTTAGTAAATTATTAATCTTTACCAATGTTTTTGTTCACAAACTACAAGCCTACTCTGTTTACATAGTACAAACACAATATATAAACAAAAAGTGTGAATACATTCCATTAAGTAAAACAAAAATTAAGCAATAGAATTTTTTTGCATATACAGTTTAAAATAAAAAGAATATTGTACCCAGAAACTGCTAATAGCTTAAACAAAATATTGTCTTAAGGTCAAAAGTCAATTTGTTGCTGTGAAGTGTGCATAAGGAAACAAAAATAAGTCTATGACAGGTACAGTAGGTATAGACCAAAATAGACAACTGTCATCCTAGGAAAATAAAAGCAACAACCAGTTTACTCAATCAATCATTCTCAGGAACCAGTACTCTCACTTCATCCTCCCTGGGAAATAAATAAAATTATCACACCCAGAAGAACTACATTTTCTAAGTCAAAGTATATTGACTTTGTTGATAGAAACCAAGAAGTGTGCAATCCTCGGTTTTGTAATGAGGAAAAGCTAGAACAAGAATTGTCCTTTTGATTTAAGTGACGAATGTTCTAAAATGAGACTGCCAGATGTTTCCTGATGAACTTACACTTATACAGAGTGGAATAAGTATCCTACTGAACAATTTCTCATGACATTTACTTACCAAGTGTTAATGGATCATGAAAAAAATGGGAAAAGAAAGGGTGAAACAAATGTAAACATGTATCAGCAGTTACAAAAGCAAATAACCATGTATTATTTAATAAACATTACAGCTCTCCAATATGTACTTTACTTCGAGAACTATCATGTGGGTTTAAAATCAAGTTTCTGTTTCATGGATTTGTAGCAGTATTCAAATACCCATGTTCACATTCATTTATTAACATTTAGCATCTTTTGTGTTGGCCATATAACTGTTTTCATTTTCTCCTCTATGTTTGAAGTTTTAAAGTCAGTCATAGTGAATAAGGCACAAGCACCTGCATGAGCTGTGAATGCACGGAACACGGACCAGGAGGAAAACATGTGACATCACATTCTGTAAACGATTTATAGCAGAAACAGATTATGCAATAAAGCAAACCATCTGTCCTGACTTTCTCTCTCTCATTCTCTCTCTCTCTCTGTCAGGATGTGATCATCAGTCTGGCTTTGCAATGAAAGCTGACCTGCACTTTGGTTGAGCATGCTTCTAAGCTTTTTTCTGCTAATCTGACATCTTTTACTCTCATCTGCACATATTTCCTTGTATATTTTTTTTCTGAAATGGCTATAATAAATTGACCCTCTCTGTATAGTCTGGTGGACTTATTCACTAAGATCTTCAGTTATTTGTTGGCATTGGATATTATCCCTGCCTGGAATATTCTACCTCTCAAAACATTTTTAAATGATAAAGAAATAACCTACATGGTCAAACATTGAACGCCACCTACATGTATAAGAGTGTTAATTATTTCAAAATAATCTGCATCATTCCATTTCCCTAACAATATCTATTCCAGTCTGTTTGGAAGGTTTCCAGCAGGAAATTTCTCCCATTCATGCACAAAAACAGTGATGTCCAGCAGCTGATGTTAGACAATGGAGTCTGACAAACACAGACTCAGTAATGACGACACAGCATATTTTTTTTAAACTTATAATAATAATGATTATAGTTTAATAACTTTAATAACTGAATTATTTGTAGGCGACTGTGAGCTGTTTATATTTTACACATCCCAACATTCACCAAGTAGCCTCTTCCAGTAATAAACAGTTCACCTCCGTTGGTTCTACTTATAAACATCTTCATGTAAATGCATTTATTAGCATTTCAATTGCATCTATTTAAGGTATAAGAATGTTATTGAAATGTTTCTTGTCATACTGCAAAGTTACACCAATCCTTCCATCGCTATATGTAGGTGAGACTGAATTTGAAAATAAACTTGCACTAATAAATACATAGACAGACAAGCTATCATCCAATCCTGCTACCCATTTCAAATCTTAAGAAACAAATTAGACCATACATTTTATAAAGATACTGTTAATTTTTTTAGAACAGCTTATTTAAGATTTCCTCTCCCTCCAAAGCAAAAGAGACACATTTTAAGATTCTCAATGATACATCCTTCCAACAAATTTCTACATTTAAAATTTAAATTTGAAAATGTGCCCTGTCATCTTTGTAAGTGTATCTCTGAAGATACAGAACATATATTTTTTATATATTTTCTAAATCGTTTTGGAGTCAACTACAAGACTAAGACAACTACAAGGATAACTAAGGATTGCTGTAGACTATTTGATTTGATTAATAACATTATAATATTGGCAAAATACTTTATACATAAATGTAGATTCCTGAAATCACCTAGTTTGGGATGCAAATGTTATCAGGGCTCGGAGAAAATCGTTTTTGTTTCATCCCACGTTACTTTTGCCCCGGTTCTCCTACTGTACTTGATTTTGAAACAATACTATGTTAAAGATCAAATGGATACAAAACTATATTCGTTCCAAAGATAAATTATGGTATTATATTATAATATTAATAATATTATAACCCCAATATTATTTGCTTCACAACTCTTAAAAAGCAATGGCCATTTACTTACTTACTTGGAATTCTCAAGAAAATTTTCATTTCATATACCCTCAGAACTGATTTATTTGCTAGGAAACATTTCTGATGAAAAAACAATATTTGAACTTTGTCTTAAATTGGATGGTGTACTTTTAAAAGATAAAAAATTAATAATATTTTCTTATAACAATTTGTCAGAGTTACACTGTTCCTTCCTCTTGCCCTTCTATGTTCACTGTTGAATAGCAATTAGCAACATGTAATAAAAGAAAGAAAAGCACGATAAGGGCCCTGCCCAATGGTTTGGCGTTTTGTTGGAAGTTGGATGCACAACATTTTCTGAAATGTAATTTTATGCTGTAGTGCTTCAAATTTGAAAAAAAAAATCATCTCCTATACATCAATGGACTAAAACAGACATTCTAGCGCCCTCATGAGGTCATATATAGCATTTTTACATTTATGCATTTGGTAGACACCTTTATCCAAAGTGACTTACTGGCCATCCATTCAAGCTATACATCCAACAGTTTTATCAGTATTTGTGTTTCCTAGGAATCAAACCCATGGCCCATGCTTTGCATTGACAAAAAAAATGTTAATAAAAAGGTTGTTAAAGGAATTACATTGCCTGTCATCTACTAAGCTAATGTCTCTTGAGTTAAGTGATAAGAGGTAAGGTAACCTTTCAGAATTTGAAATATACATACATTTTTTATGTAATTGCATTTACTCTTAAATGGCAAAATTAAGTGGGATACGATTCAGTAAGCTCTGCTCTGTAGGTGATTATTTAAGGATCAGGTAAGCATTGATCATGTCACTTTAGATATCATTCTCCTCATTATGAAACTATTAACTGTTAAGCCATTAAAATGTATTTTATGTTTTCGTTCTTTTAGGTTCTTTATCATATACATGCAGCTGTCATGCAAATCTGCATGTGCATGCAACTTTGCTGCATTGGTTTTAATATATCTAAACACTATTTTTGATTATGCATTTATTCTGAAATATTTGCTCTGCTGCAAACATGACCTCTTAAAATCCATTCTTAGGACAAAGTCTGCAATCAACAAACAGTTTGCTGCTTTGTCAATATGATCTGTGAACTTCCAGTCTATCCATTAATCCAAAAACATTTTCTGTATTTCATATATGATCTCTAAATACTTTATTGTTTAGCATCACATTAAAGTTTAAATTTCTAAATCATTTTGTAATATTGAAAGGGTTATTGGGGTCATTTGGTAACCTGACATTAAAGATTGTATATACAACCATCCAAGTATAGGTGAAGTGCGGACTTCACCTATACTTGAATTTTGAAATCCCTAAATAAGCCGATATCACTTTTGTCCACACAAAAAAAGAACACAGATCCACACATGAATATATCAGGCATCTATACCCTTTAAACCTCTCACAAACTCTTGCACAGGCATACATAAACACACACCCACACACACTTACAAGGCATTGACCTCATACACTGATTAGGGCTCGCAGAAGTCGATCCCCGGAGAACCACTACCAGCATGAATCTCAAGCTGTGCTTACTGCTTCTCGTTCTCTGTGCTTTCATTAGTTCTGCAGAGGTTTGTAAATCGCATACGTTACATTTATAATTTCACGTTACTCTATTTTATCACTGCTGTGGACCAACATTGAATTTCAAAATCTAAAAACATTTGTAAGAACATTTTAAAAAATTGTGGAATATTGTTTCTTTTTTCATGTTTCTGATTTTACATATGATTTTTAATTTGAGAATTAAGTAATGCACTTCTTAAGGTTCATCTTGTATTTGTAGATTGGATTGCCATGGCTTTGAATGATTCCAATATTGAATATTTGGGTGAACTTTAGGAAAGACTTTATTTTCTAAGAAAGTTTCTTATGTTAATAGTTCAAGAAAGAAAATCATGGGCATGGGCATAGGCATGAAGAGAAAGAAAATCGTGGGCATAAACATGAAGAGAAAGAACGCGGTAGACATGGTGAAGCTGGGAGTCATGGTAAACCTGGAAGAGGAAAAGGAAGAGTAAAAGGCAAGTGATTATTTTTCAACATTTAATAAGCATACATTTTTATGTAATTGTATTTATTTTTTGGAAATGTTTCCAGTTCAACCTGCATATGTACTGTATTACTGATCCCTATAGTGGAACTATATGTGCTTCTCACAATAGCTTTGACTTCAGAGTATAAAACTTCTGACTCAGATGATGATGATGATGATGCAAATGACTGGCTTTTTGAACTCCAAGATATGAGAGGTATGGGTATCCCTTACCCAATTTCTTCCTTTAATTGTGCATGAACAAATACCACACACCTACACGGTCCACAAACTAATGTATTGGTGCAAACGTATCTACATCTGCTCTGTTGTTTCTATCAAGGGATCCGTTTTTTTATCTTTCTGTGTCACTTCAGAATCAGGACAACAGTTCACAATTTCACCTGCTTCTTAACAAATACTTACTTAATATTTAACAAATAATGATCAATGAATTTGGCTTGCTGTCCTTGAGGGATAACCTCTGTCCCAAGGCTTAGCTACATCTCTGAGTTAATCCCCAAACTATAGAATGAAATAAAATGATTTAAATTAAAATATCTGGGCAAAGGAGGGATGCTGGACGAATTGTCACCCCTGCTATTACAAAGAATTTTTATTCTAAAACCCAAATTCCACATTTTTTTCAGGAAAATGCACCTCAAACCCATGCCAGAATGGCGGCACTTGTGAGCAAAAGAAAGACAAATATAAATGCAAATGTACAGAAAACTTCAGAGGCAGAAGATGCGAGAGACGGAGGAGCTCACTTCACACCATTTATATAGATCACTGAGATCAATTATGAGTGCCAAAAAATGATTGAATGTTTGTTTTAGGGAAAAGTATTTGTTCAAGAGGAATCTGTGGGGTAGGACTGTGCCTTCTGACATTATCACCTCCCTACTATAAGTGCAAATGTATTCCACCTTTTGCACCACCAAACTGCAAAATACGTAAGACTTACAGGATTGAATATCAAATATTTCATCAGTAAAATTTTCTTAACAATCATAAGCTTTTCTAGAATTGGGTATAGAATTTTTAGACAATAAAATAAACATAAATGCTACAAAAACTCAATCTTAATTATGTTTAAAAATCAAAGAAATTATTATGTTTTCTTTATATTTATTTGTCTAATCATTTATGTCTTTTTATACCATCTCCATGTACTCCAAATCCTTGTCAGAATAATGGCACATGTGTTAAAGATGAGGAGGATTTTGACTGTGTCTGTGAAGGAGATTTCAAAGGAAAATACTGTCAAGTTGGTGAGCAATAATCTGCAACAATTACTTGCCCGGCAAGGTATTGTTTTATACTGAGCCCCTAAGGTGACATTGGAATTAAAAAAAGTCTAAAGTTATGTTTCATGTATTCACATGAAACTTTCATGTGCTCACGCAAAAACTTTATGTGCAGAATTTTGCATGCTCACATGAAATTTTCATGCGCGCACATGAAACTATCGTGTGCGCACATGAAACTACCGCATTTGGTAGTTTCTCTTTGATCGCCCAATGGTGGCTGGCTGCAGTACACGTCATAAACCCCACCCTCTCCATTCAAACGAATGGGACTCTGCTCTAAATAAAAAAATTATTTACACTTCCAATAAAAGTTTGCGAAAGATGGTTTTGGTCCTTTCAAGTAGTTGTTATCACGCTGATATACTGTATATTCAAGTGTTCATTATTGTGGTAAGTTTCATTTTAGCTAGTAATTTAATGCTATAGAAACGGGGCGTGTCATTATGATTGTTGTGGTTGAATTGGTCGCGCGAGTGTTTGGCCGTAAGTTTGATACCGCGGCTCCGCCTCTGGCTCCATGGACGATTTCTTCTGCGCATGCCTTGGCTCCAAACTGACGTTTTTACGTAACATGGCGCAACCGTGGTTGGACATTTTTGGCTTCTATTCATTACAATGGTGGGAGGCGACGTCGCGTCGTCCATCTTTTTTACAGTCTATGGTGCGCACGTGATAGTTTCACATGCGCACGCGAAAGTTTCACGTGACCATGCGATAGTTTCACGTGAGCACACGAAACTAAACTTTATTTAATTTTTGCTCATTGTCTCCTTAGGGGCCCCATAGTACCGAGCTCTTTATAATTTAAGTTTAGCACATGAAACTATCACATGCTCAC
This sequence comes from Misgurnus anguillicaudatus, assembly GCF_027580225.2. Taxonomy (NCBI): domain Eukaryota; kingdom Metazoa; phylum Chordata; class Actinopteri; order Cypriniformes; family Cobitidae; genus Misgurnus; species Misgurnus anguillicaudatus. The sequence continues at coordinate 16,994,595 of NC_073347.2, read as the reverse complement.
GTGAAACTTTCCCGCGCGCAAGTGAAAACTAGTGAGCATGCGATAGTTTCACGTGAGCATGCGATAGTTTCACATGTGCATGCGAAACTACTTTATTTAATTTTTGCTCCATGTCTCCTTAGGGGCTCTGTAGTACCGTGCTCTTTATAATTTATTTAATTTAAATTTAAAAAGCAATCTGTATTTAATAAAATTTTGAATTTTTTTTGTTGTGTATATGGACCTTTTAGAGATTTTTTTTTCTACATGATTATTTTAAAACTAGATTTTTCACTTTTCAATGATGTTTTGATTTACTAAATATAGTAATTTATTTTTTTTATTTATTAAAACATAACATACATAAACATATCTTAATTATGTCAATGTTTCAATTTACATACATCAAGACTTTTACTTTGTTTGTTTTTTGTTACTTTGACAGACAGTCATTAGGGTCTAAATTGTCTTCTGATGTAATTTTCTGCACTGTAAAAATGCAGCACTAACTCTATTCAACCTACTTTTTAAGTTTTGACTTCACTGAAAAAAAATGATTCATTCAATCTACTCAATTTTTTTAAGGTAAGTGGTTGCAATCAATTTATTTAAGCTACATTTAAACAAAAGTTTTTTATTTTATTTTATTTTACTAATCTTTTTGTTTAAATGTAGCTTAAATAAATTGATTGCGACCACCCACCTCAAAAAAATTGAGCAAATTGAATGAATCGTTTTTTTCAGTGTTGTGGTAAGTTGACATAACTTTGAAAAACAAGTTGAAATGGCTTAACTTAATTTTTTGAGTTAATAATAAAATATATGTTGATGTGACATAATTTTTTTTACAGTATGCTGTATGATTTTCTGTTGACATGCAGCATTTTTGTCATATCAGCATATATTTTTATGTTACTTTAACTGTCAGCTTGATTTTATAAGTTATGTCAACTTATCACAAGCCAAAACTTAAAATAATATGTTGAATTACAGTGTGACAAAAATGAGGAACTGTAATTTATGTGTACAATGTGTAATATATCTACAATATGTAATATATAGACTCAAAAGACTGCTATACGGGGGATGGTGAGTCATACAGAGGCAAGGTTTCAGAGACAGAAAATGGGGACGAGTGTCTCGACTGGAACTCAGATTTTGTTCTGGATAAAAGATCTTTTCCTGTGACTGCATTTGGGGCTAGTGAAAGCCTGGGACCCCATAACTACTGCAGGTTATAAACAACCCACACATACACAAAACAAAAATAAAACATATGCCATGATCCCACAAACACATACAGAGGTATAACCTCACATTTAAAAACATTTGTGACCCTGTCAGTAAAATCCAGACTAAAGCCTTACATATTTTAATTATGAGATATGCAGCATCAAAGTATGATTTTAATCTTTGACATTTACAGTAAATATTAAAGATATCAAGGTTATATTTTCACAGAATGTTCTTTGCATTATGCAAAATGATTTTATATGGAAACAGTAAATCACAAAATAAGATTTTAGCTGGGTTTTCATAAACATATATGCAAATATTCACAGTTGCTTGCACACAGATCTAAGTATATCCAAGCTAACGTTTAGTCTAAAAGTTTGCTTATAACTAAAACCAATTATAATGATTGATATGCCCCTGCTAAAATTCTTACATTTATAAAGTCAATGTGTTTCTGTTTGTATCACAGAAACCCTGATGGAGATCAGAAGCCATGGTGCTTTATTAAGAAAGACAAGAGACTCAGATGGGATTATTGTGATGTCAAAAAATGTAGTAAGTCTAGTAAGACGAGATGGATGACAAATCAAAAAAACAAAATCATATCATTGACCCATTTCTGACCCAGCAGACTTTGCACTTTTTTTACAGAAACAAATACCACAGATGTGCTCCCCACAACCATTGCACCTCCCACCACAATTCCAGCCCAGCTGCATACTACACTAAAACAATCTCCTATCAGAACAACAGTGCCACCTAGAAGAGGTAACACTTCCCAATAGATTACTCCTACTATGTTTGATACATTTACTCACATTATGTACTTTTCTCACCTGTCACCTGTCACAGTTGTGCCAACCACCTCTAAGCCTCGCGTCACTCAGAGTGTAACTTCATCCAAAGGAGTTGTTCGTCCTACTACACATCGTCCATCACCCACAACATGGGGAAACGCTGCTCGTCCATCACCCACATCATCTGGGAATGCTGCTCGTCCACCACTAATATCATCTGGAAACATTCCTTCAACAGTCAAGGATTTTCCTACCTGTGGTAAACCAGAACCAAAGAAGCAAATGAATCGAATTTATGGAGGCCTTAAAGCTATTCCTGGTGCCCATCCTTGGCAAGTGTCAGTGCAGGCCAAAGCTAAGGCATCCATCTCCTTCTTTAGACACATCTGTGGAGGTACTCTCATCAAACCATGCTGGGTACTGACAGCGGCCCACTGCATGTAAGTAGAGTTAACTAATACTGTCTTTAAATAATACTGGTTTTATAATTTCACATTTAAACTGTAATGAACATTTGTTTGTTTTGTTTTTTGTGCATTGACCATAAGTTTGAATACAGTGTTTTGGCGGGAGGACTCAATCTGGGACTAAATGATCCACCACATCAGAGTTTGCAAGTGGAGAAAGTTATTGTCCATGAGCAATACAGGGCTGCCCCAAGCGTTGTCTACAATGATATCGGTGATTGTTGCAATGACTGAAGAGCTCTTTTCCAAAACGCGATAAACGCCATTTTTAAAAAAAATGAGTTTGTCATGTCATTTGGCTGTGTACTGAAACTATTCACTGCTCCATGAACGCTTCATGCCAAATCACTACATTTCCTTGTTAAAATGTAGGTACAAGATGCCATTCTTCCAAAACGCGATAAGCGCCGAGTCTATTTTTAGCCTAAACGCGATTTATCCTCTCGACCAATCAGAACTCGATGAGCGTTCGACGCAATCCAATGGCGGCACTCTGAGTCTGAACAGATGTTTGTTTATGTTCATTCATCATTACTCAAAATGAGGATTAATGTCATGTTAATACATCACCCGGAGAAGGTACCCGTTTGCAAGGCGATCTTCATCAAAGTGTTTGGTATGTACAACTTTCGTTTCAGAACTGGCTCGTTTAATACCGTTTTGTACGTTCGCGATAAAGTTTAATTCCTGTGAAGAAGCCTGCTAACGTAACATGAAAAGTACTGAATAGTTCGATAGCCTGCTGATAGACAGACTGGCGTTTGATACATTGATCAATGTCGTGCAAAAGTACAAAATGTGGCTAGTGACCAATGCAGGGACATCTGTAAAGTTGTGCTTTTTGGATTGGACATTATGAGCGCGTTGTTACGGTATGTCATTGAGAACAGAACGAGGGGAGCTCGCTGTATGTGCGTGTGAGGTTAATACAAACTGTGTATAGGAGAGAGAGAGAGAGAGAGAGAGAGAGAGAGAGAGAGAGAGAGAGAGAGAGAGAGAGAAAGATGTGAAATATATTAAGCAAAAGAGGTTCCTAACACCCTGCTAAGGAGAAAACTGAAATGGTGGAGGGAGTAATAGCAAGTTAGTTATGTGTAATTCTGTTTATTTCATACTGGCTCCAATGTATATTACAATCTGAATAATTTACTTATTCATTTATAGTAGAGTCCCTGAGTATATGTTGGATGTTCTCTTATTTGTTTTTTTTTGTTTGTTTTGTTTTTTAAAGAAAAAAAACATCAATTTATGGAAAAAAATTATGGATTTATAGCGTTTTGAAAAAAAATAAAATTATCTTTGAATTTATAATCAACAATATTGTCGTTTGATTTAATAATCATTATTCAACATGTTCAGATTGAGCAAAAAAACAATTATAACAGAATAAATTAAATATTCACAAAATGTGTGGGTCTAGGTAAAAAATGTACTTTTTCTGAAAACTATTGAAATGGATTTATAGCGTTTTGGAAAAGAGCTCTTCGTTTATTGCTGTTTCTGTTTGTTTCAGATATCAGTTGTTTAAATGTTTCAGTAGTTTATGTCATTTTTATTTTTAAGTTCTTGGTTTCAAAATCTGTATATGTACTACAGCAACTGGAAAGCATCAACCTAATCTCACGGCAGTGTAACTATTTTATGAGGTGGCTAATTCATATGAATTAGTATTCATGTATTAGCATGATGATCTGCTTTTGCCCCAGTGACATTGGGCTTATAGGTGAGGATATGGAAGGAGCTTAATTTTTTTCTGATATTATACGATTTCACCGAGGGGCAACCTTCCAATCTCTCTGATGAAGCCAATACGGAGTGATTTAAACTGCAATTCATCGACTGGCCACTAGAGGCAGGCTCCAAAAGGGAGTCAATTCCCATAGACCTCCATGTTAAAATGGCCAGTAGAAAATATGATGTTTACAGCTTGGTACAAAAATTGTTTTGGTCTATATAGCTTATTTTGCCTTTCATAACAACTGTAAGGGTGTGAATTGTTTTGTAACTCATTTGTTTAAATTATATTAAGTCTTAAAGTTCTGCATAATTAAGGGAGTGGTCACTTGAGTGATGGTTGAACAGCCACTGCTGTCAACATCGAGTTAGACGGGCATGGTTTCAGCAGTCACCTCAGCTTCATCCACGCCCTGCCTTTTTACCCATTTTCGGATATCCGCAAGTGATTTGCGGAGATGCGCGGTCAAGATGGCGACAGCAGGCAACGTCTACTTTAAAGAGTAACTAAACCCTAAACCAACTTTTTATAGTTAATGATCTGTAAGAATGGGGCTTTGAGTAACTGATTTGAGTAACTTTTTTGACATTTGGGTATAAAGTGTTTCAATGCTACAATATATGAAGTAAAAACGTCTAAGTGCTGCCCTCTTCAGGTTGAACGGTGGCTACTGCAGTTGAATTTTCCTATTGAATGTTGCGGTACTGCGTGACGTAAGTGGTACGACCCTATGTAAGCAATTTGAAGCTCACCACACCCTTGTTACGATCTCCCCACACCTTTGGTACGAGCTCAGTTCGTCCCCTCTATCTCTGTTAGGGTCTGCCCACTTTTCTTGCATTTTTCAAATATTCAGGCTCTGAACAGGGGTTTAGTTACGCTTTAAGCTTCAAAAACGATTTTCAGAAACCATAGACTGTAAAAAAAGATGGACAACGCGACTTTGCCTCCTTCCATTGTAATATAATACAAATTCATGTGAAATACATTTTCCTGTGAGATTAGGTTGAAAGCAGTGGGTCAGTTTTTTAGATTTTAACCACAACTCTAATATCCACATATCCTCATTTCTATACATAGAATTTATTTACATACACGTCACCTGGCAAACAAGAACTTAAAAGTGGAATTTAAGCATATTTAAATAAAGGTCTTTTAGAGCAATATTACACCAATTCAACACTTTCATTCAAATCCAAGAGGAATCAGAAACTTCAAAATAAAGTCAATTAAGTCTAGCAAGAAGAACTAAAATCAAAACATTGCACATTACTATGTCTTTAATGCTTTTACATACTCGTTCAAAAAAATCATCAAATTGTTTATGTTGCAGCACTGTTAAAGCTGAAAGAAACTAAAGGGCAATGTGCTAAGGAAAGTCAGATGGTGAAGACTGCCTGCCTGCCCACAGAACCTTTTGCAGATGGATCAGAATGCAGCATCTCTGGATGGGGAGCCACAGAGACGTGTATGCTTCTCCAAATCTGTGTTTGGCCATTTAAGACATATTTAAAATTTATATAAGAATTTCATTCCAACCAAAATTATTTCTCAACCACTGAAATTGAAAGCAACCATTTTTTTCTCTCTTTCCATCTCTAGCGGATCATGGCTCCGCCCATTTGCTTGATGCACAGGTTTTATTGATCTCTCAGGAGGCTTGTTCCTCCAACAAACTCTACGAAGCTGTGATGGATGATGGCATGTTTTGTGCTGGCTATCTCAAGGGGGGAGTAGACTCCTGTCAGGTAGGTCAATGGGAGGAAATGGCCACCTTTCCGAGTCATGTACTGTAGTTAAAGAGCACCTATTGTCCGATTCACGTTTTCAAATTTCCTTTGGTGTGTAAGTGTGTATTAGTACATGTTAACGATATGCAAAAAGTACAAACCCCAAAAAGTAAACGATGACGCGAGTTATCGTCTCCAACGTAAATCTCTTTTCTGGAACTACAACAAACACATGGATTGTAGACAACAATTTACTTCCTGGGATTGGTGATGTAGACAAGATCGACATTATCATAATTATTTCCTACCATACGGACTACCGGCACATCCGGGAACTTTACTATAAATTTCGTCACCGCCTCTTTTTGGGGGAAAATAAACCAGACCTTCCATTGACTTTCATTCAAAATAGCAGAACAAAGCAATGTTCGTACACAGCCGGCAGGCGTAAATAACTTATGAAATGACTCAGATTAAATGTTGAGTAATTATCTGTACACCCTGCCTGCCATAGAGCGCAAAAGATACATTAACACATTTAATTTGGTCAATATAAAAACATGTCCTTTCATTCTCCCAGTGTCAAATTTGTGTAACAACGCTATCCAGTGATTGCTGTAAATATCGCTAAGCTAGTTAGTTGTATGGCTGGACGGAAAAGTGCACTCAGTACTCTAAATATAAAGACATAATATATAAATATGAAGTAACTTTCAAATACGACGTAAAATCATTCACTGTCTTCCGTGTTGACTCGATGAGGTACGAGTAAATGTCCGGGTAAGACACCTCTGGCCAATAGGGAGCGTTGTTACACAAATTTGACGCTGGGAGAATGAAAGGGACATGTTTTTATATTGACCAAATTAAATGTGTTAATGTATCTTTCGCGCTCTATGGCAGGCAGGGTGGGCAGATAATTACTCAACATGTTTAATCTGAGTGATTTCATAAGTTATTTACGCCTGCCGGCTGTGTACGAACGTTGCTTTGTTCCGCTATTTTGAATGGAAGTCAATGGAAGGTCTAGTCTGTTTTCCCCCAAAAGTGGGCGTGAAACTGTTCAGAGACATTCTATGACGTTGCGCCGGTTGTGCGTATTTGGACTCACAACCTGTAAGTTAACTCCTGTTAACGTCACATTTTAGAGGTATTCAGACCAATCACAACGTACAGATTAGCTGGCCAATCAGGGACACAGAGCTTTTCAAATCTGTGCGTTTCAAA